>NW_009953647.1:94302-95328 GCF_000747805.2 Chaetura pelagica | reverse complement strand
TAACTATGTAGAGCCAAGAGCAGGACCAGATTCCTAAGCTGGCTGCAAGAGCAGACACTGTAGATACAGAGACAATAATTCACATCCGTCTCTGTAGTCCTGCACTGTCACTTATAGCAGGACTCAAGGAGTTCAAGTCCAGGCCCCTGAGGTGCAGGATGAAGCTGAGGACACAGAGCAGTAATCACCTCCGTGGCTTTCTTGCTCCTGCCACGTGGAGTTTCTCCAGTGAAGCACACCCTGCCAGCCTGCACTCCTAACTCTGGGACACAAAGGTGAAGCTAGTGCCCTCCTACTTACATGTATGGTCCTGGAAGCCCCCCCAGGGCATTGAAGCACAAGCAGGTATCCTCTACTATAACAGGTCCCTGAACCTAGAGCAAAACCCCAAGAGACAAAAACATTACACCTAGAGGAAGGCACTGCCTCCACACCCATTTTCTTGCTCTATTCTATTCTCACATTTCCACAGTAACAGGAATATCACAAAAATCCACCAGCCACTCACGTTCTTTGCCTCGGAGGCAATCCACACCAGACAGACACAACTAAACCCATGGCCAGAGTGTGCCAGGGAAAACCCATCAGAGCTGAACGCCCCTGCCCTCCTGAGGAGCAGGATTGGTGTGTTAAGGAGGAGGAGAGCCTGTGTCCTGGGGGCATCCCTGCCTTTTCCAGGCGTTTCAATCCCCACTCGGCTCCCTGAAGGCACCCATCCCGCAGGCAGCTCTGGAAGGTGATCCAGCAGTGACAGAACTCTGTCCCCCCGCTGCTGGAGCCGGACTGAGCCGCTGCAGGAGCGGGCACGTCCTGCTGCTGGAGGGACTGCCCGGACACCGCACCGGCGAGGGTTCAGCCCCCGCCATCCCACCGCGGCTCCGGGACAAAGGGACAAAAGCACCGACCTGCCGGGCGGCTTCGCGGCACTTCTGCACCGAGATCTCGTCCGGCTCCCCCTGGTACTCGGGCACTGCGGACACAGGGGCCGGCGCTGAGGAGGCGCCGGGGCCTCTTCGCCACCTCCCC
>NW_009953647.1:79752-94000 GCF_000747805.2 Chaetura pelagica | reverse complement strand
GGTACCGCCCCGGGTACCGCCCGCTGCGGGCGCCGCTCCCGTCCCTGCCTCCCGGGTTACTGCCCTGGCCGCGCGGTCCCTCTCCCTGCCCTCCGTGACTCGGAACGACACGTGGGTGGGGGAACCGGGCAGGAGATCGCGCTCCCGGCGCTGCTGCTCTTCGCTCCCTCCCCCCTGGGCACAGCTTCGCGCTTTCTCGCACCGGGTTTCCTACGTGGGAGCGATGGGGCTTCATCTTCCCGGAGGTAGTGCCAGGACCAGCCGGGGGGTGTAGTGAAAAGGTCTGAGCCGGGAGTCAGAAGGTGGTCCCTGCTCCTGCTGTAGAGCCCTAGAGGAACAGGTCGGTGTGGGGAGCAGTGCCCTGCCAAGCACCCACCACGGTGCCCAGGCCTCCTACTCCCAAAACCCCCTCGTATTTAGTAAGGGGATTCACCAGGGGGGACCTTCTTCCCCTCTGCTCTGCCCTATTCCCAGAGCAGGGAGGTCTCCCTGCCCCTGTGCCCAAGCTGCAGTGCTCTGACATCCATCCATCCATCCATCCATCCACCCACCCATCCATCCATCCCTGCAGCCCCTCAGGCATCGGGCCCCCCGGGGTCCAGCCCTACCAGTCCCACCAGCGAGTCCAAGGGGAGGAATCAGCCCTGCAGGAGGAACACACAGCTCCAGCCAAAACATGCCATTCCCTGTAGAAAAGCAGTCACGTGGGAAACAGCAGCTCATGAAGAGGTCTGTCCTGTGCACAGAGAGGGAATGCACAAAACACACCCTACGCTTGGGTGAAGGAGTTGTTTTTGTTGTAAAATCTCCTTCATAATGTTTCATAAGTGAAAACCAACCCCAAAGCATGCAGACACTGCTGGAAACAACAACACTTTCCACTCACTACAGTGCTCACTGCCACTAATCCTGGGTGGGACAGCACAGGCTGCAATATAAAGCCCACAGAATGTCAAAGGAACATAGAGATGACAGCTCTGTAATGTACCTGAGATCAGAAACTGTGATGGTCTTTCCAGGCATGGAAAAAAACCCCAAACGTCTATATTACTTGCTCAATAAATTCTATTACTGTGAAGTTACTGCCCAGGACTGTTGATTTGCTGCTGCCAGTGCCTCTCAAAACCAGAGCTGATCCCTTGAGAAGGGCCATGCTCAGGATAACCCCAGGATTCAGTGACTCAAACCACAAACTGATCAACACAATTCTGAGTTCTCAGGGAAGTGTGCTGAAGGGTTTGGCCACAGCAGCTTTCCCTGCCCTACATCTCACCTACAACTGTTTGCACCCCTACCTCCTGGGAGATGCTGCAGAAAGACTCCAGGCAAGGCTGTCAAGGAAAGGAAGCTTTCCCAGGACAAGAGCCTGCTGTCTGTGCTCAGCTGCCTGGCCCAGTCCTGTTGGTATCAAAGGAAGAGCCTGAGGCAGATGCAAGACACAAATGGTCCAAGGTCAGGGGCATTAACCTTGTTACCTCATTTTCCACGGACCTGGGGCAGCTGGAAAAGCATTTATGCCTTTCTGAAGCAGTACACTGCTGGGATGGTGCTAAGGTCAGGGTGGCTGCTCTGAGGAGGGTTCAACACTACCTGGAAACCCTCCCTAAGGACATGCAGCTAACAGATCTGCTGAGCCCAGCAAGGACAGGGCTATGGAGGGAGTAGCAGCAGCCCCCAAATTCAGCAGCTCTAACCAGTTCTTTAATACAGGAGGGTTGCCATGAAGCCTTCATCCTAGCACCCATTTTCCAAGGCACACAGACCAGCTTTAGAGCCAGGCTTTGCTTCTAGCAACCAACTGCAAAACTAACTTCTCTTGCTCAGACCTGGTGCTGACAGGGGTCTGAAGACCTGATACACTGCTCTGCCACCAGGATCCTTCTGAGGGTGGAGGCAGCAGCAGCAAAGGCAAGATGGGGCTGGGAGAGAAAGCCAGAGGTACCAGCAGGACTCTCCAGTGGCAAGAGTAAAGCCTGCCCTAGCAGGCAGGCCAGAGCAGGCACAGCAGAGCACAGGCTCACAGAGATGTTAACTCACTTTCCAGCTGGCAAGAAAAGACACCAAATAGCTCAGCAAGACCTGCAGCCCCCTTGAAGACAGACACAGTCCCTCTTCATCCACTGTCTTGTTCTTTTGCAGGTGGAGAGTAGCCAAAGGTATAGCCAGGATGACTTTTGTCTACTTCCAATGGATGCATGATCTTAAAACCAGGCTATGCTTAAGGAGGAAAAACCCAGCTTGGCTTTCTGCTTCCCACCTGGAGAGACCAGGGCCCACAGAGGGGAAAAGCCCTGTTTACATTCCAGCTGGGCAAGTGGAGCTTGTAATCACATCCGACCCTCAGCCTGCTGTGCTCACTCTTAATCCCCTTCTCTGCATGAGGCAGCACCAGCACTCAGCTGGAAACTGCATGCAAGGTACTGGGGGCAGGTTCAAAAGAGGAAGCTGGGATGTGGCACTGGGGATTCTCTGGGGCACTATTTCCCCTTTCCAAGGTGACTTCAGACACATGCTAAGCAGGACAGTGCTTCTATCATCAGAAAAGAGATGGCAAAAAGAGAACCAGGAGAGCCTGATTTCAGCTCAGCTAAAATCCCAGGCTCAGGGCTGCAGACAGCCAAAATTCAGCAGTCCCACCCATGGATGGAGAAGCTCAGCTCCTATTTAGTCCAGCACAGGGGCCTCTACACCTCCCCCTGAGAACCCCAGTGCATCCGTCTGGAAAGAACCCCAACCCACCAGATCAGGGGACACAAAGCAGGCTGGCATTTGCGACCACAAAATCCACACTGAGGTGCAGGGCTCTGAATGTGAGGTGGGCTTATTCCCCCAGACTGGTTTCAGGAGAGTCACCATCCTCCTGTTGTGTCTCTTATATCATTGGGATTTACACACACTTCTTACTTTTGGTTAAGAAAACACTGAAACAGCCCTTTCCTAGGGATTCCAGGGAGCAGAGAGCCCTGAATGTCCTCCAGAACTTGATGAAGACATGCAGGAATTCCATGTGTACAGTCAAAAATAGGTTTACTGGAATGTCTTTAGTCACAGCTGTAAGCAGCAATACTGAAAACACTGAGCTTGTACATTCCCATGGCAGGGCCAGAAAGTCTTCTGGATTGTAAAACCTAATTACTTATTTCCCCCCCCTTTTTTTTTTTTTTTCTGTGAACAAGAGAGAAGCATCACCCTTGCAGTTCTCCACCAGAAGCTTGGTTCCCTGTAGTGGTTTCTCTTGAGGTTTTTTCCCCTCCTTTGCTCCAATGAAAGGACAGAATCCCCTCTGCCTTTCCACAGCAGGCAGTGGAGAATGGCTCAAACAGTATTATTATTAATATTACAACTCAGCCATATATACAGATAGCCTGTAGTGGCAAGTAGGCAGCTCCAAAACAGAGACCCAGAATTCCATAAAACAGGTGGTTTGGGAACTGAATCTTCCGTTATAAAAAAACATCTGAGGGCAGGAGCAGGTAGTCAACCAAATAATAATAATAATCATAAAAAAAAAAAGGGGTCATTTGGCAGTTCTTAAAATGGTGTGTGTCAGAACTGGCTACTTGCCACAGCCTCCTCACTCCTTGGAGAAAAACAACTTCAAAGCTATATACAGATATCTCACTTAAATTACACAGCAGTTTGGTGATCCCAGAGACAGCTCCACCGAAGCCTCCAGCTGCCCCGTCAGGTATGATATTTCAGGACTATGGGTACTGGAAAACAGAAAGAAACAAGCTCTCAGCCACACACCTTCACATGCAACATCAGTCCTTGCCAGAGAGATCCACCCCCCAGTTCTGTGGTGACAAACACCACGCAGCTGTGAGGGAAAGCGTGTTTCCAAGCTGAAGCTAATGTAATCTGCTGCTCACACAAATGCTAGACAACATTTCCTGCCACCTTCATCTCCTTCCAGCTTCCCAAAATTAAAACAGATGGGATTTTCCATCACTGTGTCTCTCTCTACAATACTCCCAACCCTGCTGCCAGCTCTGCCTCTCCCACCGCAGGCTGTGGGTTGGGACAACAGGCTGCGAGGGTTTTGACAAAGTAGCAAGAACTACTACAGAGTTGCCCCACCCATGGTCGGTGGGAGGAAAAGCCTTTGGACCCAGTGGCACAGAGGAGCTGTGCTGCTGTGCTGGGCTTCTTGGGGTCTCTGCAGCCCATTTTTCTGCAGACAGAGAGATGAATGAGAACTTCTGCCTGGAAAAAACATGCTCTGGTTGTAGTTACCTGTTTGGTAGGAAAGGCAGAAACATCTCTGTTCTGGGGAGCTCCAGAGACCAGGAAGGGCAGAAGGCAGGGAACAGGACCAACAGCAAAGCTACAGCAGCTACTTGCTGAAATTTAAGCAGCCCAGCAGCTTTGGGGGTAATTGTTTGTTGGGAGCAGACCCATTGGAAAATAGTTGACATATGTGGAGAGGCCTTTGGAAGGCATTGTTCCAGTCTGAAACTCTTCTGTCTATTCCCACCAGCCTCAGGATCAGTGAGTGCCAACTCTGGTGATCCAGGGTTGTACTGATGAACAATATTGGCAGGGCAACGTTGGTTTTGTTTGGCCACAGTCAGCAGGACTTGGCTTGAGCCTGCTCCTCTACCTGCATGCTGAAACCTTGCAGAAGAGAGCACAGAGTGGTCTTCGGGGACCTTTTATTATGGCCCGATGGGAATGTCCCCCACGGAAAAGAGTCCCACAGTGTCACTCATGATGTGGAGTGCCACGAATATTTCAATGGCTGGGGTGACCTGGAGCTACTCACCAATGATCACAAGCAGGAGAATGACCGTCACCAACGCTATGATTGCCTTCATCTGCAAGGGGAGCACAGAGACGTGTTACATGGGGTGCCACGTGTAGCTGCTTCTACCTGAAAGTAGGCCTTTGCTTTTCAGCACCTTTCAGCTAGAAAACAGAGCTTCTCCATCCCCTCCCAGGGAAGGGCAGGTAACCAGCCAGCTACAAACCCACCCCTGCCTCTTCCAGTTCTTGCTTACCTTGCAGCCTCGCCACCACATCTGTCTCCGAAGCTGCTTGGCTCTGTTGCTAAAAGCTGTTGCATTGTCTGATAAACTTTCTGTTGAAAGGAAGAAAAGAGGCAATTCAGCGGTGTACACACAGGCAGGGCATCCACTCACTCCACTAACTCCATGGAGCTGTAAGCAATAAAACTCAGCATTAGGGGAAAAGACCCAACCACAGGGTGATTCACCAAAGCCACAGCAGCCACCAATGTGACGCCCTTCGCTAGAGCACACACAGACCTGTGAGTCCCACTGAGCCCCCTTTGTGCTGGCTGCCCTCTGAGGGCAGGAATTCACCCTGTGAGCCAGAAAGGGAGTGGACAGCTGAAGTGCCCAGAGCCACTGGGGGACAGACCAATCTACGTTAGCCTGAAGGACCAACTAGATCACAGCACCCAGATGCCTCCAAGCTAACACCTCCGTGCAGAGAAGCAGAAGGCAAAGGTGGAAAGACGAGAATGTCGGCAGAAGGTCAGATCTGCAGCCCCAGGCTGGGAAACACACCAGCCAAGGATACAAATACAAACCCAGGTCTGTCATTAGGCACTTTCTGAACTGAACCCCCTGACCCAACAACAGAGAAGAGACGTGGAGAAGAGGCCGGCAGAGCTGCATTTAGCATCGCACCTGATTTATCCTGCAGGTCATCCAGCCGCTCGCCTCTTTCGATCACCTTTGTGATGTTCTCCTGCATAACGTCGATGACTTCGTCCACCTGGTTCTGGACACTAGAGCAGAGCAAAGGCAGCATGAGGAGTAGAAGCAAGCACCACCAGTTGCTCCGCAGCACCAGCCATTGCTCAGAGGCACCCAGGCTGACAGGGTCCCAGAACTCACCAACAAAACTCAATGGGGACAACAGAGGAGGGAGGTTGATGGGATGCCAAGAAAGCACCTGCCCTGGCAACCACATGGAGGGCGAGGGAACACAAGGGGCTCAAAGAGAGCACCACGTAGTCATCAGAAGCAGTGCACCCTCCACTAACACCTTTAACACACAAATGCATTAAGAAAAAGCAGAAATTTCTGTTGGCAGGCACCTCTGCTGTAGAAGAGCTCACATCAAGGGGGGGAAAAAAAACGCAAAACCCACAACTTATCTTTCCAGATTTCACAGAACCTAACACTGCACCTTTGCTAAATAACTTGGGGTGAAATCAGAGCAAGGTGCACTCCCTGCTCTGGGAACTGAGTTGCTAAATTAAACACACTCTGCCAGGGGCACCAAGAGGACAGTAAAGAAATGGCTGATATGAACTAAACCAACTTATTATAATCCATCTTCTCATAGGTTACACAACTCCATGAGTAGTCAGTGAACAGTAGCTGAACCCGCAAGGTTATTACAAATGCAGTTACTCACTTCATTAAAAAGCCACATTGGTAAAAGAAAAAAAATTCTCCTGGTGGAAAAGTACTGCTAGATTCTGATTTTTATTTTGGAGCAAACACACTTTAATTTTCCTGGAGACAGAAATAAGAAATTTTTTGGGGCCCTAGGGAGACAATACCTTGTTTGAGACATACTGTTCCCAGCAAATAAATGGCAACAGCAATGTCTTGGAGGCAACACTACACACAGGGTAAGGAAACAGAAATAGCTGCAGGTCACTCACCCTGTATAAATCTTAGGTTTGACAACTTAGGTTGCATTGATTAAAAACACTTAATCATTTTAAACATACCCATTACTTGCTAAATATGCAGCATGAAGAGGCCACTTCAGTAGCAATCCACGTTGTCCAGAATGCACATCTCCTATTAACAGTGCAGCACTGGTGTCCCCAGGAGGCAGGATTGCCAGCACCTCACCCTTAGAACCAGCCTAGCAGCTGCACTATCCTGCTTCCCAAATTATCTAGCCACATTGTCCTTAGACCCACTCAAAACACCCTTCTCCCCACTGCCATTTCACAGGTGCAGAAGCTCAGAGATGTTATTTGCCAGCCCAGGGTTTTGACATCAGCACCAGACCCAACTCCACCACTCAGAGAACCATCATCCAGCAACTAAGCTCAGAGCACTTGCTATGAGGACAACACCTCCTCCAGTTGTGGCCTGGGAAGTTAGCATCAAGGGAGATCCAGAGCAACTTGCCCAAGGCCAGTCAATGGGGCATTGCAGAACCAGGATCAGGATCCCATCCTAGCCAGCATGCCACTAATTAATTAGAGACACAGGCTTGCAGTGACCTGTTTACCCTGTCTCGCTACCAGCTAAATGCCTCTTGCCAAGCAGACACTTGCACTGAGACACCCCCAAGGAGCAGATCCAATGAGCAACAGTGGTCACAATGGAAAAGCACATGCCTTGCTCACACTTATGGTTCCAAAACCAGACAAGGCAAGTCATTAAAAGAAAAAGCTTTTCTACCCAGAAAGCTCTAGAAAGAGCTCCATATCTTTCAATATGAAGGGGCTTCCCATCTTAGTATTTCAGGTTGGGCTCTGTAGCACCATTGCACTGCAGCTTCCAGAGCTGGAACAGCTAGGCAACCCCTCTGAAGCCAATTTCTGACTCAAAAGCCCTTGTATAGCACATGCTGGACTCCAAGAGCACATGTAAAAACTTGCTTTATGTAGGACGTTGTAAGAAAGGAACCTCCTTCCCTGTGCTGCATCAGAGTCTGTGGGAGCAGCATCTCTGCACCTACCTACGCTGTGCAGTGGCAGCTCCTGCCTTCCACATCTATGGCAGCACCTGCCAGGAGTTTGTTGTCTGGATGGGAAAGACACATACAACCCCCAAATGCCTCTCAGCAGAAACCTGCCCCCTGCCAATGGACCTGTTCTGATCCAACATGTTTGTTGTTTTGGTTTTTTTTACAAAGAAAGACAAGTGATCAGAGCTGCCACCACTGGGAAAGCACAGAAGGTGGCATTAAGGACCATGGCAGATGCCGCCCAGGAGACACATGGTGGTACTCTGTGGAGCAAAGCTCCTCACACAGGACATGCACAGGCCTGTGGCCCTTCCCTGGGGCAGCTGGTCAAGAGGTGAGGAGGAGACACACCTGACCTCAGCACAACAGACAAGCCCCAGCTCTGAGCAGCCAGCAGAGCAGCACTGCTACTGCCTGGGGCAGGAGGAAAAGTAGGAACATCTGCTAATCCAAATGAGCCAACTTGGAAAAAACTCTAAGGCCTTAAGCATCAGTTCCACAGGCAGAAGACTACATGTGCAGTGTGTAAATGTTTCTAAAGACATTTACATTTACCAGCTTAAAAACAAAGAGATTTCCTCCTACAACAGATTTGTAACCAAGATTTTCATACAACTGACATGTAGAAGCATGCAAGGTTAGAAGGCATCCAGGAACGTGCAGCACAATGCAACACTACCCATATCCCTACCAGGACATGTGGGAGCCTTGAGACACATTGCACTCCTGGGGCACCCCTAAGTATTCCAGGCAGGGTGGGCAAGTTTGCAAATTCAAGCTGCTCTGCTGTGTAGTGGTATTTGGGAGAGAGCTATGGAGCACAGATCCCCACTGCCCAAGCTGCTTCTCAGCATCCCACCTCTTCTCCCTTGAGCTGCGTGTCTTCACTACCTGCCCACAGCCTGGGCATGCTGTTGGCTGTCCTGAAGAGAACAGAGAAATCAAGCCTAAAACTCTCAAAAATCTTGAGGTGTTGAACTCCTATGGAACACAGACACATTGGAGCACCCCAATACCTTTTTGGCATCTGATGTCAGAGAGAACTCTAGGGGGGGAAAAAACCAACAAAAAAAAACAGGAAGGAAAAGACAAAGTGAGGGAATGAAGCTTTCATCTCCACAGTGCTTTAGACAGACGTGAAGGCAGTCCTTGCTTTCTGCTCTCTCCTGCCATCACTGCTGCAAGAGATGCCTCTCCAGGAAGGGGCTGAAAGATGACCAGCCAATGCCTTAGTCCTGCAGCTTCAGAGAAGATCCAAGAATTCCTGACCAGTTTGGCGTGCTTGGGATTGGAAACTCAAGTCACATCAAGAAGAAAATATTTTCTTGTTTTATTTGGCAAGAGAGAATGAATCCTGTAAAACGGAGTCTATTTCCTGTTAGGGAGCTACTAGCTGTTGACACACACATTTCATGTGCTTCACTCCTGCCAGATTTCCAAGAGAAGTAAAATAGAATAAATACCTGCCAGGAAAGGGAGCAAGACAAAAGCATAAAATAAATCTCCCACAACCCTTCTTTCTTCTTGCTAATTACTGCAAATATTATGCTTCTGACAAGGGAGGGAAAGTGCACACCATCAACAAGGGACCCAGTGGTGCTTAGCTTGGTTTAGACTCCTCTTTTCTTGTGCTTTGCTGGGACCAGAGTGGGAAGAATAAGCCTTCCCATTTTGGCTGCACTGGGTTAGCTACCGAAAACCTCCCTGGGCTGGTCACGGTGTTGGGCTAACAACAGTGCTGCATTCTTCAGACTCTGTAAACAGGTCGTGCACACACCATGGGATGTGCTGCTCAAGGCCACTTGTGGTCTCCAAGCTGCCTGTTTACAACCAGAATGACACACTTCTATTTTCCACCCCAGCAACATTAATAGTATGGTGTATTTTGGTGCAAATTACACCCAAACACCCCTCATTGTGGCAGTCACCCAGAGATGAGGGAACAGGATGGAGAGCCAAGCTGGAAAGATGGTGCAAAGGCAGGAGGCCAGCCCCAGACAGCACTCCTGAGGTTCTCCCAGCAGACAGCCCTGCTGTACCCAACAACAGGGTATCTGTGCTGAACTGTGCCACAAATCCTCACTTTTAAGTTGCTGCTTCATCCTGACTGTGAGGAAGACAGCAGTTGATCCTGCCTTGAAGCCTTTCAGTCCTTGAAAAGATTATATCCAACAAGGATGCCTGACAAGATGGTCTCGGAACACCCTTCAAATGAAATCCTGGCATATGGATAGGGTCACATCCAGCCACCTGCAAATGAGCAGCCAGGCCCTGGCAAGCTGCTGTCAACTCTTGCCTTTAAACCATTCCCCAAGCCCTCCCTCCTCCTCTGGATGTAATTTGGAGCTTGCAGACAGAGCCACTGGGGCTGAGCCCTGAGGCCAGGGATGCTTGCCATCCCCAGCAGCACAAGGGAGGAATCACAGGGACCAAGACCTGGCTCCTGGAGAAACACAGCAGCATGCTGAGCCTCATCACTAGCACAGGCAGGTACCCAAACCCAGCAGCACAATTGCCCAAAAGCAGAAACATCAGTGGTGAAGGAATTCAAGGAGCACAGAAAAGGTAGGGATTTTGGAAACAATGATCTGTGATGAAAGGCTCTGTTCTTAAATAAAAGAAACCCAAGTGGAAAATGAATGTCCCACCTTCCCCTGAAAAGGCACTAAGAGCTCTTACTACACACATTCAAGACTTCTCACAAGGCCTGGAAGTAAAGGCAGATTAGGACATCAACTACCTGTTATTTTTAACTTTGGGAAAAAGGATAAGAGCCTGTTATAAGCTACCTTTCAGCTCCAGCCCAGAGGACGCTAGGGAGGGAGCCTAAGGGCTACCATGTGGCCACTTAGTCACCAGAGGAGCTTTCCACCCCAACCAAACAGCTGTTGGGACAACAGAGCCTGAAATTCCAGACATGGACAAAATACAGCATGGAGCAGACTGTCATGGTTTCTTCTGCCATTACTGCTGGCTCTAACTCTCCTCCTTCCCCTACAAGGTTTGCAGTGTTCCCTACCACCTTGTTTTGCAACTGAGCCAGCTGCAAGGGTCTCTGCTGCCAAACTCTCCACCCTGACCCAAGCCCCTTCACTGCCAAGGACAGCTAGGAAATGTTTCCATTCTTGCCCCTCACATTCAACATATTCCACACCTTTGCTCCCATAATCCCATCACTTTTTCCTCTAGCCAATCCTCCATCCAGTTTCCTTTTACGCCTATCTTCACATCTCCTTCCTCCAGCACTGTACAGCCACAGTCTCTCTAGTGTTGCCCAGCTGTGCCTCAGCTCTCCAAATGCTCAAATTCCTCCTTAAAATGTCTTTTCCTTACAGTGTTTCAGCAGCAAACCAACCCTCCTTTCCTCCTCAGTTGAAACCAGAGCAAACTGCATCATTACAAGACCAAGCATTAATCCATCACCACAAGGGCTGGTCTGATCAGAAACTTAATAATAAGCTCCATGACATGAGATGATGATTGCAAGCTGTAAGTGCTTATTAAGCAAAGCAATCATCTTTGATGATAGCAAAAAATAGGTATTATTTCAAAACAGATGCTCTAGGTACTAGATAGGTGTAGCCACTTGCTACCCCAAGGGACATATTCCATACCAGATCCTCTGGAGAGGCAATCTCTGGCAACGGCCAAGCCTCAGGTGTGCTGGGCATTAGTCACATCATACCTGTGAACCCACCAGCTCCTGGGTGAATTCTTTTTTCATTTTTCTTTCTCTCTTCACAACTGTGGTGCTATCCTCTACCTAAGTCCCTGCTCCCTTCTGCCTGGCCAAGACAGCTCCTGTTTTTCCTCACCATACAGGGAAGGCAGAAGAGGATGAAGGGGTAGACATCACCCCCTCTTCAGCTTTTTACAGGGGCAGAACCCCACTCATGAAAACATTCCCACCCCTCCCATTCACTCCAGGCCAGCATGGCACTGCCCTAGAAGGGAGATACACTGGCTTACTGTAAGGACCAGTGCACCTCTTTCAACAGCATCCTGACACCCTGGGGGGAACAGACAGCCCCTGAGAACTCAGAGCACAGTGACTGACCCACTGCCTCTTGTGTAACTCCAGTGCACTTCGGCCCTCCAGGTAAGCAACAAGCACTGCCTGATGCTGACGTTGGCAATGAGTCACCTGGGAGCTGCACTGGCTTCTTCCCAGGATGGAAGGCATCCCTAATGAAGGGCAACACTCAGGCTGCACACAAAACAAGACATCCCAGGCTGAATAATGCCAGGTCATCAGTCCCTGCACAGATCTCGGTGTTCTAGCTCCATGGAGATCAGCAAAGGAAAAGAGTGCAACACAAACCAGGGGTCTGGGAATATCTCCCCCCTCTTCCTATTCAATTACCACCATTGTATCCCTCATAAGAAAGGGCAGGACAAACTGGAGCCCAGAACAAGAATCATCCAGGAAATGACTTGATGGGAGAAGGATCTCAAGTGTTCACTCCTTCCTTCTTGCACTAATACAGTCAATAATCCTCCTCCACCTGAAATGGCTTCCTGTTTTCTAACTGCTTTGACCCCACTGAGTCACTGCTCATTTCCAGGTCACCTATCTCAGGTTCTTATCTGGAGGAGGCCAGAGGGCCAGCTGCTGCACAAAAAACATGGTCCTGGTGTGCTCCTGAACACTTGCTTTCTTAAAACGTTCATGAGCAAGTCACAGGAAGAAGAAAGATCAATGAAACCATAAAAATGGCGCTAGCAAAGGTTGACATTCAGGGTTAATGCTCTAGAAAAAGAGCCTCTTAAAAGCATGGAACAGGTCATCACCAGAAAGGAGCAAGGCATGCAGAAACTCCACTAAGCTTCTGTGATACAATCCTATCCCTTCACCTCTGTCAATGCACAACTTCTTGATAGCTTGAATCAAATTTGAGATTTCCCTTAGATGTGGTCAAGTAGTGCAAGAAATGTCAATCAGGAGAAACCAAGCACCAGCCATGTTCATACCCAGGACAACACCTGGGTGAGACAGCAGCAGGAGTTCGCAGTGCCAAGATAAATATGAACTACGTGACACTGAGGAACAACAACTTACTGCCTGATCTTGTCATTCCTGGGTCCAAATCTTGGTCCAGAAGGCCCTCTCCTGCAGGCAGAAAGAAGAACAATCAGGATGGAAGATGCAATGAAAACACGTTTTGAAACTACACTCAAAAGATATATGCAAGAGAGAATCAACACCGTGTGGATGGAGGATTGTTCTCATACCTCACATCAGTTCCTCCCATGTCTTAGGCTACCTGGGGCAGCCCACTCCCATACAGGCCACACCTCTTAAGTCTTAATTCACACTCCATGCCAAGGCTCTGGGAGATTATCTCAAAGGAATCAAAGGTTTTGATTCCCAAGCCCCCACCTAAATGGCAGGGAGCAGCTGTTGGTATTTGACACCTCCAGCCTCAGAGATGGAGGCAGTTGAGACATCACATTCCCTACAGCAGCCATTCAGAAACTCACAAGAAAAAGTCCTCCTCTTCATCTGAATCTTCCTCCAACAGGTTCCTCTGCAAACACAGAAAAAAACGAAACCACCTCATCAATAAACAACCACCACTTCACACACACACACACACACTTCCAGTCCTTAGGACACAACCAGCACCTCACAAGAGATGCTCATTTGGAGAGCATCAACAGTACTTTTTAGGTGTCTGGAGACGTGCTGCTTCTCTCTGTTAGTGACCAAGAGCTGAGTTGAATGTCTCTGCACCACTGTTATCACCCCAGCGGTGTTTGCTAACTCTGCACAGCCCCAGATGGATTTGTCTCAGTGGCCAGTTGTCTGTGCAGGTTCAGATCCCAATTTCAGGGGTCAGTACAACTCCCTGTGATGCAGAAGCAACCAGTGCATCCACACACTGAGCACTGCCTTGGAAAGCAGGAGGCAGAGCAGCTGCACAGGCCAGCTGAGGAAGCAAGGCCCAAGGGACTGCACTTGGCTCAATGGCAGCTGCTCAGAAAACATCAGCACGGCCTACAGCCACCCTGGGGTACCCACGGGGGAAGTCAGATCCACCCCTGACTTGGAGGAGGTGGTTTCCCCAGCCTGATCTGATGGCAACAGGCATGACTGCAAGGAAACACACAGCATGTGCAGAGGCATCAGCCCCCTGACTCAGGGGAAGGCCACGGCCAGGCTGGAAAGCAGAGGGCTCTGGTGGCTCCTCATGTTTGCTGCTCCCTTGCACCCCACCAGACAATCCAAAGATCCATTTTTTCAAAGCAACCCCACAATCCCACGGAAACCTGGGAGTTTCAAAGCCATCACCAGAGCTCTTTTCTCATGCTAGGGCAGCACAGGTTTCTCAATCAAGCCGGGAGCTCCCTGTAACATTTACTTAAGTCAAAAAATAATCAAGAGGGGGAACTGCCACCCTAAATGTGTAGGCCGGGGAACACATCACAGGGCCCTTATGGTGCCAACAGCTGCTGCCGCAGAAATCTGGGCTTACCAGCAAGTGCAGCGTTCCCGTTTTGAACTCCTACGTTCCCATCCTTGTCACGTCTGCTCAATTAACTTCAGCCCCCCCGTGAG
>NW_009953647.1:38780-78526 GCF_000747805.2 Chaetura pelagica | reverse complement strand
CGGCCGCTGCCCCCCCGGCGGAGAGGGCCCCGGCCGCGACCCCCTGCGCGCCCCCGGCAAAGGTAAGCGCCGGGGTCGGGACCCCCTGCGCGTCCCCGCCGCTGGATCTCCCCTGGAAGCTGGTCAGGTCCCTTTGCTGCCCCCACCCGCGATGAATCCACCAATAGCCCCCACTCTTGGGTACCCTGGTGGGGCGCTCCCCAGCTGCCCTGCATTGCACCAAGCCCCTCTCCCCATCCCTAAGTCAGGGCTGGCAGTCGGTGCCCTCCTCATCCCATCATCCACCCCACAGCAGAGGGGGATAGAGGAGACCAGGCTAATCTGGGGGAATTAGGGATTTCCCCCAAGATGCATGAAAACCCACACCAGGGGAGCAACAGCAGCTGCAGGGCGTCCCCATCAACAGGTCAGGAACGTGCCCTGCTGCAATGCCTGACGGAGGCATTGGTGTTTTGGGGGACAGTGGTCTGGCCTGGAGCCCCCCTAGGGCAGGCACTGTGGTGAGGGAGGCTGGCTGAGCCCCTGCTCATGCAGCACCTGGCCCCGCCGCAGCCCCCCGCTGGGACCCCCAGCCCCTCACCTACCAGGAGCTGCAGTCGGAGAGGACGGAGGTTCCCGCATCCCAGCTGCTGGAGGAGACCGCGCTCGCCCGCCCGGGGAACGAGGACTCGGGTACAGCCACGGCCCCAAGCTCTGCTGCTCACAAATCCTGCCTGGCCCTCCCGAGGGGCTTGCAGGGCGCTGCCAAAAAGTAACCCCATTCTCTCCTCTCCTGTCCCCGAGCAGGCTGCGGAGAGCTGGTGTGGGTGGGGGAGCCCGTCGTCTTCGGCCGGGCAGAGTCCATCGCCGGCAAGTACGGCGTGTGGATGAAGGACCCCGAGCCCGTGTCCCCCTTCACGCGGGAAACCACCTGGCGCGTGGACACGGTGGGCACGGAGGTCCGTCAGCTCTTGCAGTACGAGGCGGCTGAGCAGCTGGCCCGGGGCTACCCCGCCAAGGTGCACATCCTGCCACGGCCCCTGGAGAGCACGGGAGCCGTTGTCTACCGTGGTGGGCTCTTCTTCCAGCCCCGCCGCTCCCGTGTCGTGGCCCGCTATGACCTGCAGGTAGAGGCCATCACGGCCCAGAGGGAGATCCCCGGTGCTGGCTACCATGGGCAGTACCCCTACTCCTGGGGGGGCTACACTGACATAGACCTGGCGGTGGATGAGACAGGGCTCTGGGTGATCTATAGCACCGAGAAGGCCAGGGGGGCAATTGTCCTCTCCAAGCTGGACCCCAAGACTCTGGAGATCCAGCGGACCTGGGAAACCAACATCCGCAAACGAGGGGTAGCCAACTCCTTCATCATCTGTGGCACCCTCTACACAGTCAGCAGCTACTCAGCACCCAATGCCACCATCAACTTTGCCTATGACACGGCCACCGGCACCAGCCGGGCCCTCAGCATCCCCTTCGAGAACCGCTTCCGTTACCTCAGCATGGTGGACTACAACCCTGCTGAGCAGCAGCTCTTCGCCTGGGATAGCTTCAACATGGTCACCTACCCCATCCGCCTCTCCCGGGAGTGAGCCGGGGCTGGGGCTGCTCAGCCCCTGTGACCCCCATGCGTGCCTTGGCACCCCGCTTTGCTCCCTAGCTACCCCAGCATGGCCGGGGGCACCGGCTCAGACAGCCCTGGGTGATGGTGGGGGCCACACACTAATCAGCTGCACCACGATGGGACCCCCCCAGTGTCCCCAGTGGCACATCAGGCAACATCCTGTTGTGCTCGAGTGCAGAAATGAAGTGCTGACCCCCCTGGCAGCAGCAGATGTGGGGAGGCCTCTCCAGCTTGGGCCAGCCTTGCTGAGGAGAGCAGCCAACAGCAGCCCTGCTGAGAGCCTGCAAAGCCCAATGCATCCCACACTGTTGGTGCCCTGGGGGGGATCCCAGAGCTCAGTTGCCTCCAAAGTTCATCCAGCAGGATCAAAAGCAGCAGGGAACATGGACGCTCATTCCATAAGCCTTGTTTTTTTTGGGGGGGGGGGGGGAAAAGAAGCCAAGAGAGCAGTGGTGAGGGCTGGCAGAGCATCCCCACACCCCATGGTGTGCCCAGCCCCTCTCAGGCACATGCTTTGGCTCCCTGGGCTGTGCCCAGCCACCAGCATGGCAGCTACAGCCTCGTCTGGCCAGCAGCACACCCCATGCAGGGCCAAAAATGTGCCATTTTAACTATTTATTTTAGATGGTTTGTAGGAGGCTTTTTCTTCCCCCTCCCTGGCATTCAGGGCAGCAGCAGCCACATCCCCCAGGGGATGTGCAGGGTCCCAGCCCAATAAATGTTGCCCACCACTGCCTTGCACCTCATCTTTCCCAGCCTGAAGTCTCCTGTGGGTTTGGTGGGTAAACCTGGAGGGGGGGATAAACCCCACCTTGATGCACTGACAGCACTGAAGGTGCTGCAGGAGGGAACTGCAAAGCCACATTTGGGAGGCAGCTGCAGGCAGGCCCATACCAGGAGCACTTTTATTTAGTGTGAAGAGGAGCTGCGACATGCCCCAAATACTGGATTGGAATAGAAGTGAAAGCTTGAGCATTAGACCCTGGAAATTTGCCAAATGGGAAGGAATAACAAGCTCCTGGTGGCAGGGCTATGGGTTGGGCTGGCCAGTGCTGGGAGCAGTGTAGGGTGGGAGGGATGGGGGGATGGAGGCAGCCCCCCCTTTGCTGCACTGAGGGGATGGCACTGCTTGGAGTTGGGAGGCCACAGGGATGGGCAGGGCTGTAAAGCTGGGGGTGAAGGAAGCTCTGGGAGTCACCCAGGAGCAGGGGGCTGTCACGTACACACCAGCACTGGGAAGATGGAGGCAGGGCAAACCACTGACCTGACCCAGCCAGGGGCAAAGCAGCTGCCCGCGCAGTACACAGAAAACCTGCTGCCAAGGATGGGAGAACAGGAGTTCTGTCCCAAAAAAGTGGGCAAGGCTGGAGCCCTCCTTTTCCCCACAGCTCCCCAGAGGCATGGGTCAAACTCCAGCATGACTGGGAGGGTTTGTTCAGGGGTCCCTGGAGAGCAGCAGCAGCAAAGACTCCTCAGAGAGCAGAGGCACTGAGGGCAGACAGTCCCAGCCCTTCCCACATCCCTGCTGTCTGCCAGTACCAGGGTCTTTCCAGGCTGGGAAGCCCATCATTTAATTGCCTAAGAAAATAAATGAAGACAAGCCAATGTACACAGGGTTTTCAGAAAGCTGGGCTAGAGCTGAGCAGCACCAAATACTCAGCTTGACTTCTCAGGCTTTGCAAAAACAAGCCCATAGAGTCCCTCCCTTCTTGCATCCCAGCAAGGGGTCAGGGGAAACTGGATCTGGCCCCAGTCACATTTAACCCCATTCTGCTCTTGCCCTGGAGAAATGTTACTGCCTTTGCACAGACTGAACATTATTAAGAAAAACAAGTGAATTCCGCAAACAAAATAGTTCTCTAAATTATAGGAGGTTCAACACAGTTATTTGTGATGACTAGAGTCCTAGAAAAGAGATTACACACCAAATCCCACTCTAATAAAAAAAGTAAGATCTATTCCAGCGTAAATGGCCAGGAGCAAGTTATCTGGTGAAATGTCATACAAATATTCAATGAACTGGGGTCAGTGACTGAAAGCTAAACCTGGCCTCAAGGCAGCAGAGGGGGTTGGAGGCTGTTTTAGGGAGACACGCATCCAGAGCAGGTTATTCAGATGCACTAAATGCTCAAGCATTTGCTTTTAATTAATTTTCTGCAGAAACATTATCTTTGTTCATCTCAGCGCAAGAAATAGCTGAAAGCTCGGTACATTCCCACAGCCGACTGTGGGAAACTCATCTGACTTTTCTAGTGGCTTTAGTGGAGAATTTAAATTAATCCTTTCAGCAGCATTTCCTTAAAAATACAATTGTCTGGTAAATGGTTCCACATTTTTAGGGGGTCTTTCCAATAGGAATCAGGCAGAAGACAGCCTCAAAACAGAAACACCAGCAAAACTCTGACTCTTTTGCAGCACATTTATAGAGCAGACCATTGTGTCTGCCTTCACTTGATTCCTCTACCTTCATCCTCCTTTCCCTGAGCATTTGCTGCAGCTGTGCTTGTTCAGTTCCTGTAAAAAAAGACAGTTAATCCATGGTGTTCCCTACTCAGAGGTTACTTCTGCCCATCCTCCCTGTGGGTTACAGAACCTTCATTTACACCATAGTGCTACTGGTCTAACCCCTAAAAGAATCGACCATGGCAGGAGAGGACTCCAGCTCCTCTGGTGCCCCCAGACCAGCACTTCCCACTCAGCCAGGCACAGGCAGCTCTGCCTGCTCTGGCCCACCACGGGGCTGGCAGCAACACCCCTGCCCAAAGGCAGGTCTGATGGCTCCCACTGGTGCTTGCAGAGCCACCCTGACACCTGTGACTCGATTTCCCTTCTTGGCTTTCCTTGGAGGTGAAATGCACACCAGCACCTTCTCCCGAGGCAGGAATTCCTACTCAAGAGACCAAATATGACCTGGTTTCTGCTGTTTGTTGTGAACCTAGAGTTCCCTCTGGTGGCCAGCTGACCTCATCCTGCTGCTTCATCACCCCACGGTGGTAGGGGAGGGTGCCCAGGTAGCTGAGGATGCCTTCACACCTGCAACTGGTGGGTGCTTCACCCTTCATCCTGCCTTCTGCTTGAGGGCATGAGTTAGTAATTGTGGAATTTGAGTGTCTGACAGGAGCGTGAGTTGCTGGCACTGGATTGGGAAGGGAACAGCCTGGGAGTAGCACAGGAAGGAAGGCTCCCATGTCCTTGGGAAGTCTCACACCAAGCCTCACTCCTGCAGAAAACCCAGTGCTTTGAACAGCCCCTTGCTATCAAGGTGCCCGTGCAGTCAGTGCCTGTAGTCACCCACTGGTTAAAACCAGAGTAATGGGCTGGGTTCCTCCAGGTCTCCTCCGACCAGCAGCTCTTCTCTAGGAAGCCAAACACATGCCTCAGCTCACCAACATGCTGGAGATGTGACATCTTCCAAATGCAGCCAACACCCTCCTTCCAGGGCAGGTGGGAGCCATGTCCTGCGAGACCTTCGCTGGAGAACGAGATCAGAAGTGCTGGGGAAACAGAAACAAGCTGTTTCAAACAGGTTTTCTTTAGAAGTCTGGGTATGCTACACACTCTTCACTTGGGCACACAATGTTCAGATGCTCTCCCTTGCATCCTGCAGCACTTTGCTAATCATGAGATTACCCAGATACTTTATTTAGAGAATACTTTATTAGTTTCTGTAATCAAACCCATGTAAATAAGACCGTACATATTTAATACAGTGCGTTACCCCTGTACAAATGGAAAAAAAAAATTAAGTTTAACATTTCTAGACCAATATGGCTGTTAATTTCTGTACAATGCCAACTCACACTACAAGTGGGATACTTTTTTCCAAAGTTGACATCACAGCTAAAGTTTCCAAAAGTTCAAATTATATATATATTTATATAAAAAGATAACCAATAGCGATTCACTAGGCATCAATAGCAGCAATAGCCTTTCCAGCTTCTGCAGTCATTGAACAAAATTATACACATTAGACTTTCAACTCACTCTTCCTTTTCAAAAAAAATGTAAAAAAAAAAAAAAAAATCCCAGAAAAAACCAGCAAATTCTGCTACTGATGTGGTACCTGGTGCTTTTTATTAGCTTTTTTCAATCATTGTCTGGAAAAAAACCTCTAGAATAACATTATTAAAAACAGCTCCAGTATAGCACAGTCACTACTACATATCATAAGCAGGTACAGGATATCTTACATTCACAGAAGTATCATACAGTACTGTCCTACAGCTATAATACTAGAAGATACAATTAAAAAGGCATTTATTTGACTTGATTCTACTTTCCAGCACACTGTGGGCAAGGAGGTGGTGCGACGCAGCTCTGATAGAAAGAATGCACCTTTTAGATAAAACTCTCATTCATCTGATAAGGTTTCTTTTATTCTCGTGGCACAAGCTCCAAGTGCTCGTTGCTGTATTACAGACATAAGCTGGAAACCGTTTAAAGATCACTCGCATCATATAAAGATAGCTGGACAGAGGTGAACAGAACAAATCTGACTATTGATGCAATGAACCCTTTCGACTTCAGAGGGGAACAACGGAGGGGTGAGTGGGTGTAGAGAACACAAGTGGCCAAGTAGCATTTTCATAAGGTGATCTAAATACAGTATACTGTAATCCAAGAAGCAGCAGCCAGCAAAGCACTGCCTTCAGAGGGAAATTCAACATTGTCAGCATTACTCTGTGTTATGGTAGGTGTCACATGGCAAAGGCAATTTTGCCAGCTACATGAATCCCTCTGGTTTATCACAAGATAGCACAAAAAAATTAACACACATTACTTGGCCCAGCACCATCTTCAGATCTGCATGTTCTCATACTCATGGGTTTATAAAAAGATAAATAGCAGCTGAAGATCAGAGCCTGAAGAAAACAAAGAGTATTCATCGTGTCAGCCTAGGAACATGCTTCCCTGACCACCTTCTTTCCCCGCCGTTGCTATTTCTCAATTTTTTTCCTGTTGGGAAGCATACAGGTGTGCAAGCCAGAACACGCGCACACGTGTAGAACGTGCACACACCAAAAGCAGCCTTCATGCTGTTAGAGAAGATACAAGCCCAAAGAGCCTAGAAGCTCAGTTGGATACACAGCAGTTTGCATTCACAACTGCTGGCAGCTTCCATGTCCTGTTCAAAGCCCTGAAGGGAGAAAAGACTTGTTGTCTCAACCTTTGGGCTACAAATTCATGCTGCTGTAATCTCACCCACCCACCCCTGTTCCCCCCCACCTCCACGGAAATGCAGCCTCTAAGACTTTGTTTCTTCAGTTTTGATTGCCTGAGGTTTGATTGGTCCAGTTCTAACAGGTTTTGTCGTGGCAGCAGGCGCAGGGTTGGGCTTCTCCTCGGTTTTGTCCTGGCAGACTCCTGAGGAGTCAGGAATTGCCTCGGCGGGTTTGCTCCCGTTCTCATCCACTTTCTGCGCTTTGCCTCCTATGGGCTTGCTCTGCTGCTGCTGCTCAGAAAAGAACCTCTGGGTGGACTGAAGTACCTCTGCTCTCTGCTTTGCCTTAAGAAAGGGAGAAAATATGTTTACTGAAGAGAAGGCGTTGGAGTAAGAGTGACTTCACAGAAGTGTTTCCTAAATGAAAGAGAAAGGACTGGCCGCAGTGGCCAGACTTCCCTAGACAGGCAGTGTCCATCCAGTTGCCTCCCAGATGTCACCACATGTGGGCGCTCCGCTCCTCAACAACAGTTACACGTCTGCCCAGGCTTCCCTTGCTCTTCCTAATCCTCACCCCATCACAAGAGCACAACCTAGTTTGAACAACCACATTTTTTCCTGGTTGTTCTGGACACAGGCTTCAGAGCCTGCAGTAGCAGCACAAGTGGATTCAAGGTTGCATTATATGTAAACTGAAGCCTTACCTGCTTCCCATTCCAAGGCAGCACAAACTGCTGTCTGGCTTCCTTCACATCCCTCTCCTCTGAATCCTAGTGGCAACCTCACCTCCCACCTCTGAAATCCAGCCTGTCTACACGTTTCAGATGTTTCAGTTACAGTTTCACACCAGATCTTTCCTTTGTCAGCAAAGCACAGTGCAGACCAGGTAGTTCAGACCAAGCACTTGGCTTTCCTGCCCAGATCCAGGCAAAGCAGAAGCTGCATTAAGACACTAAGCCTTCACACACCTCTCCAAGTATTTTATGCTTTTTAAAGAAAACAGGGAAAAAATCCCAAAACAGTGGAAGCTTGTAACAAGAAGTCTTGGCTTTAATACTGCATAGTTGCTCAAAGTAATCAGCAACAGAAAACAAACCTGTTAACACTCTGGTGTGCAGGACTGCAGCAACAGTCTGATTTTACTGGATGGACACCTGATGGACACTTGAAATCTTCTGCAGGGATTCCAGTCATCCCAAGGTTAAGGTGAGATGGCTGGATGATGTGATCGCAAGTAATCAAGCATGACAGAATAGCTCACATTCTTCTGAAGTGTTTGCAGGGAGATTCAGAACACCAGGACTGCGTATTTGTATGTGCCCTGAGTGGCTAGATTCAATTCACAATAAAGACTCAATACACTACAGTCAGCATCACCTGTTAAATCTACAGCTAGCATAAACTGGTGGTAGAAAACTGAAAGGGGCCAAATACGTACAATTTAAGGGGGGTATCAATTCTCATTCCTCACCAGGAAAACCACACTCTTGCTTTTACACCTCAATGCATGGGTTACAGCAAATGACAGGAGATGGAGCTCCTCAGTACCATTTACTGATAGAAGCAACTTATTCTGCAGAAAACAGGGTAAGAGTACAACACTGTCCCTACACAGATGCCCTGTGTTGCAGTCCTGCCTTAGTAAGAGAAGTTTGCTGCAACCTCAAGGGTCCCAAAGTGCTTTAACAAGTTAAATGACTCATCAACACCTGCTACTGAAAAGCAGCCACCTATTCTGTGGAGTGCACCACATCACTGTAGAGAATGATCACAGGCATTTAGAATCACAGGGAAATTAATCCCCCGAGTCACCAAGAAGCAAGGCTGGCTGGAACAGCAGGGTTCATACTGCTGCTCTGAGCTAGGGAGGCAGAGGTGAAACAATAATCAACAGCCAGGTTTGTTTGCTTCATCACTCATTGGGAAAGCCCAGGCTTCTGGAACCCAGTTGTCAGATTGCCTTCCACAGCAGTGGCCACTTCACAATGGCTGACCATAACGCCACTTGAAAAAAGAAGCTCCCTACAATTTTTTTAGTCTAAAGTTCTTACTAAAAAAGAAATAAATAATCAGCGCTTCAAGAAGGTCTGTGTGCAGCTGTTTAAGGCCTGGCTCCCAGCTTTGGGTCCAGAGGCATTTTAATGAAGACATGATTTGCAGACACATTCCTGCCCTACAAGCTGTCAAGCCTGAGCTGGTGTTAACAGCACTGCTGTTCAAATACTAACCTTCACGTCTCGTTCAGCCTTCATCGCAGCCTGGGCCTGATTGCCTCTGGCTCCAGATACTGATCCACAAAGACCTCTGGCCACACGTGGTAAATGAGGGTGGCTCACAAGGCCTGTGGTCATCTGAGATGGCATCTGACTATGCAGTGCTATTGGCAGCCTCTGAACAGGCGCTGGGAAGGTGTTAGTATATGGGGCTCTTACCAATGGAGGGAGCAGGTTAGGCTGAGAGAGTATCTAAGTGGGGGAAAAACAACAAAAAGAGACATTTTGCAATTAGAAAATTGCCAACTAGATTGCACGTTGGCATTATCTTAATGGGAAAGAAGTTGCTGCTCTGCTGTCAAGAAAATTGGCTTTTATCTTGAGAGGCCACGCTTGAACTCCAGAAAAAAAATCAGCCCTGAAGTGCTGCTGTGCCTGAAAGCAGAACGTGTAACCAACAACCTAAAAGCTGCATGTAATGAGCGAGAAGATCCAAGCAAGGCAGCCCTGGAAAGGCTACGTAGTTTCTACTAGTGGCAATGAAAAAACGAATCTCAAACACTCCAAATGCTGAAAGACAGAAATACCCTGTATTTTCACAGAGGCTACACTTCCCTAGCAGCCTGGCTACAGCCTCCAGTAAGAGGGATGCACCACCCTTGTAAGTTGGGCTTCCTGGAATGCAAGAAGCCAGTCAAACCCTTTGCTGTCAGCTCTGCTTTGTATGGGCTGCATGACTTCCAGAGATCCTTTTGAACCTAAACTGCTCCATCAGAGCTGCATCTCAGACAAACAACTGCAAATCTGCTTTGTCTTCCAACATCTAAAATACGCACTGGGACCCTTTTAAGACACAAAGCTTCTCCCTTTCCCCAACCAAACTATCTGTTTTTGCAGGATGAGGTGCATTACAGCTGCACAGGGAAGCCTGCAGAACAACCACAACTTGTACTAAATTCCTCAGTATGCACAGAACTTTCAAAACTAAACACACCACAAAATTTCCACTACTAGTGGGGTTTTTTTGGCTTTGATCTTGAAATCAGTTTTCTCATGCCATTTCATTTTAAGGATTCCATTTTGTACCTCTCCATGATAAAGCCTGAAGGAACACAGCCAAGTAACAGAATCACCAGGTCAGAGTTCCAGAATCGCCAGGAGAAACATATCTGTTTGTAGGAATCTACCAGTTACCTACCTGTGGTGCAAACTGTGCAGGAAAGGGCTGTGTCATTCTCACAGCAGCAGCTGCTGACTGAAACTGCTTCTGGTAGACAACGCTGTTCATTTTATTTGACTGATTGTTAGGACTTGTAGAACTGGCCCTAAAGAAAAGAACACCAGTTGGAATCACATTGCTCTCATTCAGAGGGTGTTTCTGCCTTTAGTAACAACTTCACTAGAAATTCAGCACTGGAGGGGGGGAAATAAACTCTTAGAGAAGTTGGTATCAGAATCTTCTGTATCTACCATTAGTTTCAGATGCAAACAAAGTCTGAATTTAAGAATACAAAGAGAAATCATAATCAGAAATATTTAGGACATGGAAGGATCCAAGGGTAACATCTGTATGCAAGAGACCTTTCCCAAAAGTATTTGTAACACAAATACTGATGTTGGAAGTGTGTTGCCCTTCCCATCCCTGCTATCTTATGTTCAATTGTACCCCTTTACGCTGTTTGCTGCCTTGTGTCAAGTTCAGAGCTTGTCACAACAGGCATCAAGCACACACAGCAGAAGCTGCCATGTGCAGCTGCTTCCACTCTGACCTGTTGTCATGTTTCAAAATGCACTTGAACAGATTTCAAGAATTCACAGAAAATGCTCTCCCCGGTTTTATTTGGCTAAGAACATGACCCTCCGTTAAAAGTTTTAAGAGGTGACGAATCACCATGAATTAAATGAAGCCTGAAAGATTATCTGGGGGAAGGGCACCAAACAGCCTTTGAAGAACCAGAAAAGACTGAAGAGCCTTCTTTAGGAAATGGAGATTGATTTGCAGAGAGTTCTCATGTGTGGTGATACACCTGGAGGCACAACTTCAGCATCGAGTTCAAGCTCTCATTTCTAGTTCACTAGAAAAGCCTGAACAGTCAGTCTGCTGCAGTGAAAGCCATCAGCCACAGTCATGGTGCATTAGTGCACAGAAAACAAAACTTCAAGAACAAAACCACCTTGTAGCAGAGCTCCATTTTCAAGCTCCTTCAATCCACTAATAACTTCACCCACAAGCCTCCCAATAGGTTTACCACAACCTGCACCTGCATATGAGCGAGACACTTAATTCTGTCAATAAACCAAGCAAACCTGCAAGCTGCCTACTTATTTCACTTGTGAGGAACTTACAGATCTTGCAATGATTCTTACTTCTCCAACTGAAGTGTTTTTACTTTGAGCTCCGCAACTGAGATAAACTAACTGAGTCTTATTCCAAAGCACATGGTTCCCTGCCAATTCTGTGCTTTCCTGGTACAATCCCAGGTCGTTTCACAAGACTAGTTTTGCTTAATAAAAAAAGGTATTTTTAATGTTTTATTTCACAGCTATGTGGTTCTGGCCAACAGATGACCTACTGGCGTGCTGCTTTTAAGGTAAGATTAAGCACTGTACTTGACATTAGCAGGCCCCCACCTCATACCTTTCAGAACTGGCTGCTCATGCATGACTAGGTACATTTTCTAGCCTTGATTTCAAGGAATTTTAAGCTTAAAGAGAAATTTACCGGAAGGGACTGGAGGTTGGAGTAGTGCTTCTACCAGTAACTGGAGGTGTCCCAGGTTTAACATCAATGCCACCTCCAAAGGCCTTCAAGTCCATTTCTGATATCTGAAAAAACACAGTGATTGACGTGTTAGTTCTCATTCAAAGAAAAATTACATTTTACTAAGGAACTGTTACAGCTCACCTCACATTTTTCTCAATTAAAACAGCTAAGCTAAACGGAGGTGAAAGCCAGACTGCAAAACAGCTTCTTATAATGAGGACAGCCCCAGTACCACAAACACCTTTGTGTATAATTTTCCTACACTATTTGATGCTTTCTAGCTTGCTCTTTCTACATAATGAAAGGGGATTTGTGACTCATTTCATATATTTGGCCCTAAAATCCCCAGTGCTCCAGGGTTGAAATTTCCTTCCCCCTTCTCAGGTGCCACATGAAAATATGTAGATATAATCCTGAAAACTGCTGAAGTGAAAAGTGCCCTAAGATAACCCATTTCCATAAAAAAAACCCCATAAGAACAGCAAGATCTGCAGACTCTAAATGGAACAACAAATCTTGCATGTTATTTTGCAGATACACTCAACAGAATAAAATTGGTTTCTGGAACAGTATCTTTCCACACGTGGCCATCAAGCATAATGACAACAATCAAGAGCGAGTTGCTTTTTTATGTTAACTTTCCTTAGCAGAAACATGATGGAACCCTTAAAATGAGGCAGGAAAGTCATCTAAGGCCACCACCCCACCTCATTTCTTCTTGACATGAGTGATTGTTTTCCAATGACAACTGTATAAAGAAACATGCTGCTGCTGGGAAGATGAGCTCATAAAAACCATCAAGGTGAAAAGGTCTGGCCAGATCTTGGCAGCTAGAATGGTGCAAAAATCACCATATAATTCTGGTGGGTAACATGATGAAAACCTGATCTAGAGACTCTGAAATTCTAGTTGCCATTGCTGTCCAAGACATGGAATTATGAGAGATTCTTCTAATCACAGTTGTAAACCATTGGGACAGCAGGGTAATTTTTATACTCCAAAGCACTCTCAAATCTAGGCCACAAGCTCTAAGGATTTCAGGTGCAGCTCCAGAGCTAGATTACTCCCTGCTCTGGGGAAAACCCTTGCTCTACCTGACAGAAAGCTTAGCTGTGTTTGTGTCCAGTGTTACCAACAACTGCTCACCTGAAAGTAGGCTGCAACTGCGTTGTGCTGCACACTATCTGAAAATCTCAGGTGCCTGTAAATCTGTGATTCCATCTAAGACAAGAGATCTTGTGATTGGAAGCCAGCTCCACACATCCCCTCATTAACAATCACCACAGCAGCTCCAGATAAAAGACAGAATTCCCTTCTAGGTATTCAAATTTCTTGCACTATTTTGGTGTTATTTCCTTACTGGACCTGTCACTCCAGGAGAGTTTTCCTCAGGCTTTCGGTTGTGTTTTTTTTTTAATGCATCAAAGCTTGTACCTTGCATACAATGCAATGTTCTCAATATGCATTTTGCTGTGCTATGCAGAAGAGGAAACCCCCAGCAACATTAGTAGTTTCATTCTGGTTTAAGGTCACAGCTGATCCAAAGTTTGTTGCACTGGAAAGACTTTTCCCCATATAACTTGCCCCAGTATGAGAGGAGAAATAAAGCAACACATGCATGACCAGAATCAGAAACTAGCCTGACAGTGTAATGTTGCTCCCCTGCTGCTCCAGCAACATCTCTGTACTATTTTCTACACAAGATACTCTGCTAGCCCATGAAGTCATTATGAAACTCATTCAAATCATCAAATTTATTGCTACAGTGTAAATGGACTAGTATCAAGTTAAGTACAAACACTCTGCTAAACCTTTAAAAAAATGCACAGATCCAGTCACTAAGGAAGTAACCTTGACTGGCTTTTCTTATCTTCCCCTCCCTACCTTTTAAAGTTAAGGCAGATCTTTTAAAAGCAAGAGTCAACATGGGTTGCTGTGCTGGTTCTGTAGAACAGCATACAGCTCTGCCTTGTATCAGTTTTTATACAGTAAACCTCCTGGTATTGTTACCTTTCCAGTTGCAGTAATCATGTTGTGTTGAGTTCCTGCTGGAATTAATCCTCTGAAAGGCTGGGTTACTTGTGCAGGTCTGCTTAGATTCTGAGCCTGCGCTTGTGGTGGTGTGTGCTGTAGTGGTGGTTGTAAAGATTGGGGTAGGGCAATAAGTGGCTGTGCTGTGGATCCAAAGTTGGGCAAAGAAATCTGTGATCCTGGCAAAGGTACTGTCACCTGGAAAGGAAGTACAAAGTCACCAGTAACATATACACAAGGGCCATTATTTGACTTTCTTCATGAGCTCTATTATTTCAGCCATATTCAAGGTAAATACAGTAAGTTCAGACATTTATCCAGAGAGCTGTGACCAAGTAAGTGAATTTATTGTTTAGCCTCTCTTTATAATCTGTTCTAATGACATTTGGGTCTTTGCTTTTCAGAACCAAAGTTGCAAGCTAGCCTCTAACTCCAACATCATTCAACTCTATTTTACTACAGAAGTCAATTCAACTCAGATACTATAAATTGAGTAGAAGGGCCAGTCTGGGGAGTGGATGGGATTACTTTTTTACTTCATATCATTTCAGTCATTATAGAGACACTGTTTGGGATAAAAATTAGATTTTACTTTCCAGTAGTCCCAACCAGCAAACCACAGACCTGTTATATGAATGACAGCAGGTTCTAAGTATAGAGACAGCCAAGCTCAAACAAATTAAAAATACTAACCCTTCTAAAAGGTCCTTAAAACTTTATGCTAGATGTTAAACAAATTAGTTTTTTTTTTAAAAGCCACTTAAATAAAAACATTGAACCAGAAGATGAAAACTACTAGGCAGCATCCTGTATATCTGACAGAATGCCCACACACAGCAAAGGAAAAGATCTTTCACAAATGACTGAAAAATAAAATTAAAATTACTGGAGTTATTTTACAAACCTCCTGCTGTAGGTTACTGATGTGGCTGTCCTGTTTGCCTGTATTATAATCTATCTGCTGACTTCTCTCTTGTTTTCTGCAGATTTGGTATTGCTGACATATGTAGCAGCATATTGAGGTGTCACCTCAATGAGATTTGGTGCTAACAAAAGCGCTGCACTGAGCACCTGGAGCTTCTCTCTCCACCATCACTAACCCATCCCTGCCCTCATAAAAGCAGCACGTGACTCAATCTCTCAGCAACACTGTACCAACTAAATTTTTGCCTGTCACTGGAAAACAAACTATTTAAGAGATGGATGGTCAACAAGAATGTGTAAGCCATCCAACTTCAGTAACTCAGCTTTTCAGTGTTGCTGCCATAGCTCTCCTTTGCTATCAATTTTCAATTCTTGCTTTTTATAATTAAGGCTTGTGTCAGCCCCTACCTCCACCCTCATCCCACAAAAAACATCATCAACAACATGCTTTTAAGAAGAATACAATTTAGGAAATTTACCATGCCATAGTTTACCTGCTGGAGAGCACTGGGAGACTGTGCAGTGTTGTAGAAATTGCTCTGGCCAGGCTGCTGAACTTGCCCAGAGTAGAGATTTGAAGCCTGAGTGAGTGTAGCTCTGGCCTACGAAGAGTAAGACACACCATTACATTAAGAATACTCAGGAGAGCAGTTTAGAGACAGCATGGCACATTATTCTGTACTTCAACCAGTTCAGTAGAAACCACAGCACAGGAAACTGACAACCTAAAGGTTTCAGCTTGTGATAAAGCTCTCATTTGCAAGTGGCAGAATAGCTCTTTTATGACCAACCATAACAGAAATTAAACCTGAGGCTCCAATTAGGGAGAGAAGTGCAAGGAGCCCCATAGTTTGAGGAACAAGCCTCAATTCAGAAATTATGCTAATGTAGCCTTATGAAATGAAAATTCTCTTCCAAGAGTCTTAAGGTTCCTGCCACCTTGACTTTCACATGCAGTTATCACAGAGGCAGGCTTATCCCAAGCTGAGCCATACTTGGTTTATTACTGCATTATCTGTATCAAACCATTGCAGAAGTTTGGTGTTTTGGAGCATTTCCTACCTGGAGAATGTGTGTATCAATCAGCTGAGAGCCTCCCAGTCCTGAAGCCTGACTAAGCTGATGTTCATATAAGATAGGAATAGGTTGTGTATTGGAGGTCTGTTGAAATGCCAGGCTTGACTGTGCCTTGGCAAGCTCCTGGTGTTGCACTGCAGGGAAGTTGTGTAAGGCTGTGCCAGACAGAACCACTGGTGATGGCTGAGACAAACCACTCTGCATAAAAGCTTGCTGGGATCTGCAAGAGATTGACACATTGTACATAAAAACACAGAGCTCAACAATGAGCCAAAAATTAAGTACACAGGTTACATTATTTACATGGAATTAGCTCTACTCAACGTAGTTTCACCTAAGAAAGACAGATTTTTCTATTTACTCTGCAGACAACAAAACAACAGATGCTATGAAAGTCCATAGGAAAACATGACTAGGCTTTTTATTTACATCTTAAAGTACACTTAGCTATTTAGATGTGCGTGCTAAAATAGTTTTTGCATAACTTAACTGTAATATACAGAAGCTACCAGCTCTTAGTTCCTGTGCTATTAGGTAGGACTGTGGAGCAGCACCACATGTGAATAGTTCCACTTAGTCATAAAGGAAACTGCTTTGTTCTCTTGACTTCACAGATCTCCTTAGTCCAACTTTTTAATACTTACAGGTTAAATCACTGGATGCTGACAACTGTAGTTTCCAAACTAATACTTTGGCTTCAAAACAGTAACACAAACACTACAGCCTTTAATTTTAACTAGGAATTGCCTTGTCACCAGCAGGGGGAAGCTGCAGTTTGTTTAAAAAACAAAGATAAAAACCAGTACAGCAAAGCACCACAACAGATACACCTGGGTTGACTTTGTTCTGTACATTTTCTTAATTGCAAAACATTCTTTGAGTTGCATTCTAAGCCCCAGAGAAACTTCTCCAGAACGTATGCAAAGAACTGTCTTCAATGTAGCCAAAAACATTTCCACAAGCTTTTAAATTTTATTTTATTTTTTTATTTTTAAAACCACTAAACTGTACATTTCCAAGCTTACCCTCCTCTGCACCTTTAGAGACGTGGTGGAAGTATTCACCCTCTTTACAAAGTGCACAACCTGAAACTCCATTAATACTGGGTTTGTGCATGACCAGATCAGCCAGAAGCATTTATTCAATTGACCACATGCCACACTGATTGTGTTTCTGCAACTAGCCAAATGTTTGCAACAACTTTTGTCAGCTGTGACAGAACAAGCAGCATTTGGTCCTAGTCAGCCAAGCACAAAGTCAGGATACACATGTAGTCAATTAAACCTTCTGTGACTTCAGACATTGCAACAAGCAGGTTTTTTTACAGCCCATGCAAAACCCTGTAATTAAATATCCAAATAAACTTTCTCAAAGTGAAACTAACAAAATTTGTCAGAATTACACCCCTGTAAATCAGTTCTGATAGCAAGTGCAGGAAAGTTTTGGAAAGGCTTACAGTGAAAATCTGTCCAGCTATCAATGCCATCTGAGATCTACTAGTCTTCCTAAAATCTTCTTTAGCAAACAGAAACACTTATTTAAAACATACCCTGCTAATCCCTACCCATCTGACATTAAGTTTCTACCACCTATGGGGTTCAAACTAGGATTCGGAAGTGTTCCAAGACTCTGATGCTGGTTTTATTAGAAAATAATAAACAAATTAATGAATTAAAATGTGACCAACTCCTCTTTTTCTGTTCTCTTAGCGCTAAAGTCTGATGCTTTCAGCTTCTTAGCCCGGTTTTCTAAAGCTATAAATATCAGGCAGAACTTTTGAACCCACAATTTCACAGCTACAGGCAGACTAGCCAGACAATCTGCAGAGTTCTCAGCCAGTCAAACAAAAGAAATTTTGGGAAAGACAGGAAGATGAGGCAGCTATTGAGCACAGAACACCAGTCTGCAGGGAAGCAAGTTCTATAAATTCTGCCACTCAAAACCCAAAGAAATCTGCACATGCTACCTACCTATAAGGTTGTAAGGAGGAGTTGAACAACTCTTGGGCTTGTGAAACAGCTGGTGCAGCTCCTAAACTCAGCTGAGCTTGATGCTGTCCTTGCAGAGGTGCATAGATAGGGATGGGGATCTGCTGAACTGAAGCAGGCTGCACAAAAAAAAATAACTATTAAATACACAAGGACAAAAGTGACACAGAAAAGCTACAGTTAAATGTGTACCAGCACTTGTGTAACATAATAAAAAGTAAACAAAGAATTTCAAATCCCAAGGCTACATGCAGAGCTGGTATTGCTACCATGCAAAAAATTACTTTCTAATTGAATTGTACACTCTTCCATGCAAATAACCACAAGAAACTGAATTAATAATTTAGATTTGTGTGCAAAACAAGTGCACAAGGCTACATACAATTTTGTACTACAAAAGTTGAGTAAGTCTGTACTAACATGGCCACGTAAACACCTCCCATGAATACGTTCTTTTACATAAAGTATATTTCATGACTGCAAGCTTATTCTCTTAGTTTTCATAACAAATGCTTGCATTCTCAAAAGAGCAGAGGTCAAACTCTGCCTGCATGCCTCAGAACAAAATAGCAAGGGCAAGTATGAGCTGTAGCTCCACACTCCCCTGTGCCCACGAGCTCATTAGTACACATTAAAAGATAATTTGAACAGGGAAGGGACAAAAAGAAACCACTGAGTACCTGAGAAAGACCTGGTTGAAAGCCTTGCTGTTGGGCCAGAGAAGGTGGTGCCAAACGTGCATGTTGGGTATTGAATAGATGACTTGTATCCATATAAAAGGCTGGGATTTGAGCTGCAGTACCTCAGGAAGAGCAATACAATTAGTACTTTATTCCAAACATCTCCCTGCTAGAAAGGTTTTCATGAAGAGTTAGAGATGCAGCCATTGTCCATACTTCTCAGTCTGACAGCTACCAGAGACTGTGAGAAGAAAGTGAACTGAAGAGGTAGGTGCCTAACCAACTTTGGTATCTTTTCACCCCAGAGAATCTATCAGTCTTGCATATGCAACTTCAGTCCCGTGCAATTCTTGGGGGATGAGAAACGGATTCTGGTCAAAACAGGCATTTGGGTGAAGGAAGGGGAAGAACAGGCTATACTGTCGTGTCATTTACTTTTACTACACGTAGGGTTGGTTTTCTTTAAAGAAAAATGTCATGATTCTAAGCTATTGTAGCATTCTTGGTATTAAATGATGACTCACAATTCTGCAACAGAAAAATAGTACCTCAAGAGATTTAAACTTACTTTCTTCAACAAGCTAACAACACAGCATTATCTTTACACTTACTGACAGACACTTGCATATTTAGAGTATGACACAACTAGTGAATATTTGCTTACAGAATGCTCTCCAGCAGTCTGTCTTTACCTCAGACAAAACCAGAACTGAATTCAACTCTCCAGCTTCAGAACTCCAAAAAAGCAGACAGGTGGCTTCTCAGCCACAAACACTATTACCTGCTGCAGACTGAGACACATAGACCTGGGGACTTTGCTGTTGCTGGGCAATGAGGGATGGCATACAGCTCAGCTGGGAAAAGTGACTGGCAGAAGCTAGGCTGCTTGTCTGCAACTGCTGTGGTTTCACTTTACATATATTAGGAGGGTCTGAGGTGCTTGCAGTCTTCGTACTCAGAGAAGAGGTTGTGTATGTTCCAGTGCCTACAAGGAAAGAATCAGGTCATACATCATAAAACAGCTAAAGATATTTTGAAGCCTCAATTTTCAGTGGCCCAAGTTTTGGGACAGCTATGCAAGCACAGCCACAGCTGATTAAGAACACTGAATCAATCTAAGATGGACAGGGAGGACAATTCTGTTAAGTTCACTATAGGAAGCACTGCAACCATAACACATCTCTTTTCTCAAGTACAGGAGCATATAAAAATACTGGACATCTTGGTCAGTTCTGCAATGAAGTATCATAATTTACAGTAGTTGTGTCTCTCATGGTTCAGAGCTGGGCTCCAAATAAAGGTCTTTTTCAAGCACTTCAGCTGAGATTTCATCTAACCAAGATGGAAACCAGCACTGCTTCTGATCAGCAGTTGGACATTTGCTCTGCCTAGACGGAGGAGGTTTTGCTATGAGCTGTCGAAGCTTTGGCTCCAAAACCAAGAGCACAAATTAAAGCAAGACTGCAACTAGCTGAGTATCAGGACTACCATCTGCTTCAAAATCTACTTGCTCGCCTTCATTCAGCTGAACAAAATGAAACCAATAAGGCAGCCAACAGAAGTGTGCTTTCTCTTTCAAGTCTATATAAGTAGCGTAAGTCCATATAATAGGCAGAAAAATGTCTTCTTAATATGCTTTTCATCTGACTGAACTGGAATAGGTGAAGTACTTAAATAAAAATTAATTAAAAGGTATCTGGGAAGCTGCTGTTCAGCTCTGACATTTCTCAGAGGTCCTTTCCAACCGTGACTATTCTGTGATTCATACTAGCATAAAGCTTTTGTTACTTTTGCATTAAACGTAATTCCAAATGGAATCTAAACTCTTGGAAAGCATAACCAAGGAACAATACATCAGGATACTACAAACTTGACATCTGGTACCTGATAGTGAAGTTGTTGGTGTAACTGAGGCGACAGGAATAGGGGGCATTGATGCACTAGAGAAAGAGCTGTAAGTACCACTGCTTGGCCCAGTGTTGCTGCTGCTGCTGCTGCTGTTGCCGCTGCCACCAGCAATGGGAGACGCTGCTGAGGTCACTGGTGAACTCTTCTCCCCCATGTTTGGGGAATTCTCCCATGCTTTGCGAGCAGACTCCATCTATTTAAAATAAAACAAATTTCCTTATCTATGAGGAAGTTTCAACAAGTCAAACAGTTGTGTTCTTTTAACAGTTCTTTTTAGGTAAAAAGGCAATTCAGGCTTCATGCGAGCCTCTTTTCAAAGTCAACATAATCGTGCAAGTCTGTTCATGCAAAAAGCATACAGCTTGAAGTTGGAGCTTTTCATCTGTTCCAACTGCACACGTGCACAGTTCATCATCTTAACATCCAATGCTCAACAGAGAATTCACTCACACTAATCGGGCTTGGTTTTGTTTGACATGAAGAACAAAAGACAGTGAGCAAAACAAAGGTACAAAACCTTAAACCCTTTGCTTACAAGTTATTTGGGCCATTTAAATGAAGTGGCCCCTTGCTTTCTTGGTAAATAATCCACTCGGAGTGACCACCAAAAAGACCTAATGCAAAATTTGGTAAACACGAGAGTTGTCAAATTTAGATTTCCAAAGCAACTGCTGTTCAATGAAACAATCAGGAGCTGACACAGCTTGTGCACACTGCTTTCCATTGGTGCTAAAAATGCTTCATGCTCCTCTATTTCTATAATAGAATTTAAGTCTTGCACAGCAAGAAAGATGAAACCTCAATTTAAATATTTTATACAGTTATCTTCCACTAAAAGTGGAAAGAATTATTGTTTTACTGCACCCAGTGACAATCTCATTATGGCAACATGAGACATGCAATGCCAAATCTGAACCAAGACACTTTTGAGGAACTACTGAAAAGGAAATATTAGAACTACACTCTTAAAAGGCTTAAACACAGTCCATGGACTTCTCTACAGCCTTCAGCTGTCCCCAGCTGAAACAAAGATTTTGCTAGCAGAGCTGGATGCCACAGGCTGAAAATGCTCACCTGGCAGATTGTAAGCTCCTCAAGGCCAGGTGCTGTCTTTAATGCTATACATACATGCAAAAATACATATTCATCAATAAATCTGACCTCACTCTCTTGACCAATCCAGCCCCCTAACAGGGACCGGAAGTCTCTGAAGGTCGTACTTTCAACCTATCCTGTTTGACATGAGTCTGCACACAACAAACATGACTTAAAGTTATTTGTTTAGATGCTTCAGGAGTGATAAAAATGCAAAGCAGCACCAACAGAAGTGGGTAACAGCTGATCAGTACACACTCAAGTGGAAAGTGGAGTTTTGTATTCCTCAACAGAGGAAAGGGGGCAGAGGGAAAGTTTGTTACACAGTAAGTCACCTGGAGGTAAGTCACTCATTTTCCTTTTTGAGACTTTGTTCCCCAGCAACCATTCTCAGCTTCCCCTTCACAACATTTTCCTCCAAATTGGTTCTGGTTCTTGAAGAGAGGGCCAACCTCAAAATGTTTTATCAATCCCCTGGAAAGGACACTGCCTAAGGTGGAGTACTGTAAGACTGCAGACTCCTTTCTGAACACTATAGGCTCTAGTAAGACAGGGTAATGACCTTGTACTGCATTGGTATTAAGAGAGTGAAGTACCTGTTAATGTCTGAATAGAGAAGACACAGAAGCTCCTACCATGTCCAGTAAGTTTAATGATATCCTGGAGAAACTATTTGTATCAACAACTAGAGCCTACATACTGCATTTGTCTTCCAAAACTAACCACTGCCAAGATCCCAGATCATCCCATAACGTGATCAACTTGCAGTAAAGGGCAGATAATAGAGCCCTGTGTTTTCTATCACCTTTGCTTTTAGAGATTTCCTTAACAATCTCTTCATTTCTTCAGCCAGAAAAAAGATGCACAAGAGATTGGTACTCTAGGAGTGCCTATGCAGCACCATCTACAACGGAGTAAGAGGCTCTCAAGTGAGGCTGGGGAAAGTACTTTAATTTCACTGCTTGCTTAGTTATGTGAAAAGGAAAGCACAGATTGGACATCATGGTTGCTTCAGGCTTCTCTTCACTGTTGAGTCACTGGGGCCTTCACATTGCAATAATGGTTCAGCACATATGACCCAAAAACTTAACAAGAGATAAATACCAATGTGTTTATATGCCAAAGTTTAAATTATCAGAAAAAGAAAGTCAAAAGGTGTCAGATTCTGGACCAGATGCCTACACAGGAATTTTAGATGGAATCTTGGAACCTGAAAGAGGGCCAGGGAGCTCTATTTAAGACTGTGCTGGGCTTTCTTTTGTTCAGCTCCTTACCTACCAATTGCTCTGTCAGCTAAGTTCTCAAGAGGATGTCTGTCTCAGTAAAGATGTCTTCGGCAAAGTTACTCCAAGGAGACAAGAGAACTCGACAAGTCTTCCTATATGAGCACCTAACACTGGCAGAACAACACCAAGTAGCAGGTGCAAGTGTGGTTGAACTCCCCTGCTGAGTTTCCTCAATGACAGGGATGGAGAAAAGAGGAGATGCAAGGGTCGTCCCCTTACAAAGGTAGAGCCTGGGGATTTTCTTCTTTTAAAGGGAAGGAAGAAAATGCTTTCCTCTCTGATGCTCTACAAGTATCTTTTAAAAGAAGCACAGATTATATTAAAGAGGATAACCTAAAGAGCAGCTCTGCTCTGTCTGGACCAGAAAGCCTGTTGTGAAAGAGACAGCCTCAGTGTGTGCTTCAAAACAAGTTTATTGCCCTCAGCATTTGCAAGAAGGAGGCAGAGTTCCAGTGGCAAAAAAATAGAAAGTAGAGACAAAGCTTCTTCTAAATGCCTTTACACTCAGATTTTGGTCAGTGTTCTTCAAGGTAGCATCAAAACATGAATGTTCAACATATTTGCACACATCCAAGATCTATCATCCACTGAGAAGACAATCAGATCATCAACACCAGAACAGCAGAGACAGCTACTCTAGATAATGCTTTCTGACGCCAGAAAGTCTGATCACAGTAACTTATCTCACAGAAATGCAAGAGAACACCAGATTTTGGTTAAAATTACTTGTCCTTCTCCAGCCCTCTCCCCATTTTTGCTGGTCTATTGTTTCAAGTCTGTTACTTCTCTCCCCTCCCCCCCCCGGAAATAAAGTGTTAACAAAAGAAAAGCAAAGATTCAACAAGAGATCATTAATAATTATCAGCTGCAGGGAACACAAGCAAGGAGCTGTCAAACCATGCCAGCAAGACACAAGTCTCCCTGGGATTGAAAAGCAAGCTTCTCCAACGTGTTAGTTCTGCTTCCAATCCCTAGTTCCTATTCTTCTTTCCAAAATTTAGAGAAATTAAGTTCAAACATCACTCTTCCTGAACACTAGAAGCAGCAACGATATTTCAACTTGTAGAGTCTCACCTGCAGTCACAATCACAAAGCCAATCTAGCACACACAAAAAGACCAAAAACTTCTAAAGATACAGTAGCAAAGCTAGAGCACAACTCTGTGTTAGTGAGTTATACAATGCACAAAGTCCAAAATCCAATAAAATTGGAAAGCACCATTCAAAATCATCTACACACTTGCTCTACACTGGAGAGCAGAAAACAACACCTACAACACATTCTGACTAGCTAATCAAACTGCCCTTCACAGACACCAACAGACCACCTACAATTCATTATTTAGAAAACTTTAGCCATCAACTCAAAACCACACTTTCACTGCACCAAAATCTTACAGTTAAGAAGAAATCAAGCTCGGCTTACAAGCAAGTCCTTACAGCCTTTAATACCAAACTAGGCAACTTCAAGCTAAACTCTCAAAAAACCCTCAGATTCTGATGGCTTGTCAAAAACACTATGGTACCATGCTAACACTCTTTTTTCCAGGGCAGTGGGAGCCAGGATTGGTTGAGATGCTAAGTGTTAATGCAAAACGGGGTTAGAGATTTATAATTTAAATGCATCCTTTGATAGCCTCGTGTTTCAGCCATCCATTTATATGCAAAAGCAGTTCAGCAGAGGAAACAAAGGAATGCTCTAAAAAAAAGGTTCACCAGCAAGTTCTCCATTAACTTTTTCCCCTGCATGCAAGAAAACGACCCTTAGAGGGATGTGGTACATACCTTGAGGGTGAGGTCGACGGTAGCGGGAGAAACTGGAGTTAGGCTGGAGCTCTGTTGTAGAGTCTCCCTCCTAGGGAGGGGAAGGGTGTGGGGCAGGGGCACCTGAAAGGCAGGCAACACACATCACATTCTAACTACGTCTACTACAAAAGCCCCAGAAAAACAAAGCTCAAGCTTTATTAAGTGAGCTACAATTTCTTCAAGGCTTGAGCATTTGGCAGGGAGATTTTGATAAAATAAGGTGAAAATTTGGAAGGCAGGAAAAGGCCATTCAGCAGGTGCTGAGATGCTTCTCAACTCTCCTTCAGAGGCTGAAGACTAAGGTTCTGAAGTGTCCACATCTTCTGCCTAAACAGTACCAATTTTCTGCTTTGGGATTTACTTTATAGAGTACCATCTCAGTTTACTGATATGGAAAAATTCTTCCCAAGCAAAGTTTGGCCTGTTTTGTACCAATATAGTACATGGGCTTTGTGACCTTGAGTTCTGAGATGCAGTTTTTGAAAAGAGGAAGCTATAAACCTCTAAAGTCACAGGACCATCAAACAAAACAGATTTGCCATCCAGTAACTGAATTCAGGTATCTTTTCTTCCAAAACATGAAAGATGTGAAACTTAAGGAAATAAACTTGACATAATGCTATTGCTATCTTTGCCTAAGAAAACACTGATGGTTTTCCTAGAAGTTTTAAACTATTGTACAAAAAATACTGCTGTGGCCAGACTATTACTTCTGACCATTTCTTTCTCCTTTCACAGCACAGCTAATAGACTTCCACTGTACAAGATAAAGCTAATCCAAAAGACAGATACTGAAGCTTTGAAGCAGGTTATAGCACAGATCCTTTGTGGTCAGGAGCCCCTATTTCCTGTGTTGCAAATCCACCTCCAACACACCACAGGGGAGCATACACTAACATCCTTAACACAAAATAATTCAGTCTTCCATGCTAAATGCCAAAGGCACACACATAACACCACCAGAAAATCCAGCAGAAGAGCAAGTTCAACCAGCATTGCATCAAAACTGCATTAAAGGATGCTGCAGCAAGCTGAAAAGCATTTTAGATGGAATTCACAAGACACCTTCGTAAAACCCTGTGATCCTACTGTATGATTCTTTCCTCTCACAAACAAGTGACTCAACTCTGAGCTAATTCTACTTCTGCTACTCAAAACAACAAAAATCACAACATCCAAGTTGCCAACCCAACATCCCAGCACACTCAAGACAAACTTAACTTTGCTACAAGTCACAACCCAGCTGGTCCACTCGACCACCACGCCACGCTCACACAGGATCATTTATGAGGACCACAAGGATTTCATCTCTGTAGCAACTGAAAGCCTCTGTCTGCCTTCAGAAACCATTAAGCTGCTGGCTTTATATGTAGTTCCTGTCATTTCAAGCCACAGGTCAAAACTGCTTTGTTTGTAAAAGCTTTTCTTCAAATTCACCTACAGAACTCTGCTATTGATACCAGGTTCAAGTCTCAACTGCTGCTGAGAGAATGTTCTCTCATGTCTATCCTTGGTTTTTACAGAATTGTCCCTAAAAACATCTCCACTTCCTGTGCTTTCTATAGCTCATTGTGGTTGTTGAGAAGACAGGAAAATACCTGACCAATTCCAGAACAGATACTAATCCTTCACAGCAAGATTACTGGACAATGCAGCTAGTTAACCTGAAGGAAATGTTAGTGACTTGTTTACTAAAGGCACTATATGCTGTGCTTTCAAGACGTGTGAAAGTATTTTCTTGTCTTCAAAGTCAAGATGATCACTGCAATAGACTTACGTTCGTCACCAAAGTCTCCTCCATTTTTGTACTGCTAGTAGCCACTGTGTTAGGATGAGAAGAGGGTGTAGTGTAGTCTGTTACAGACTCCTGTGAAGAAAAATAATTCCATTAAAATATCTCCCTTATCTAAATTAGATTTTGAGTTTCTTGGACAGATGTCAGCCTTTCTACAGGAGGAGTTCATCAAGCAACAGAAGATAAAGATTCTAACATTTTAATTTTTTTTTTAGAAGATGTGTCAAGCAATCCTTGCTTCTGAATTGCTACTGAGGTCAGAAGAATTCTTGGGAATTAGTTTGCCTCATAACCTCAACATATATCTGGAGACAAGTCAAAATAGACTCCGTAAAGCAAGAATATATAGTGGTGCAGCGCCTGGGCTCTAGATGTATTAAACTGTGGTGGTGTAACAACATCTGTCATCCAAGATCCTTTAGCCTGTGGTCACTTTTAGCCTGTTTAAAAAGTAAAAAATACTAGCTGAAAGCTTTCTGTAGCTTTAAATAAATACAGAAATCAAACCTATGATAAGGCCTCCAGATTAAAAGACGACATAGGGATGGCTGCAATATGCAAAATAATTTTCTTTCCTTTAAGTCCTGTTTCTGAAAGTCACAAAACCCAGCTTCTCTGGATGGTGAAGTCTACCTCCAGTGCAGATTTCTGCACTGGGCAGGGATTTCAAGGAAGGGCTGAAGTTTCCAGACTACTCAGAGGCCCTCCTTGAAGCTTATTTGTCACAGTTAAGTGGACCTTAATGTGCTCAATGAACAAGGTTCACTTTAATGGGCCTCACTGTAGGCAGTGACTATTGCAGCTGTAAGTATAAACTGCCTGATTAAAGTGTCCCATCAACAACACTCCCAACTCTCTAGAGAACGATGTACAACGAACAAAAAAGACACTGGTAGTGCTGTGAAGACAAAATATTTTCTTAGTTCTTGTCACTGGGTATCTACTGAGTGTATTCTGGACAGGCAACCAGGTGTTACCAGATCCTGACCCCACAGACTGTTACATAAATGGAGTTACCCTTAATTAGCCAAGATCCACTTGCTAGTAAGCACTGCAAACTCCAAAGTTTTATATGTCTGAAGACCAAAAAAGACTCGATCATGTTTATAGAAACAAACACTAAGAAGGAAGTGAGGGAGAAAGCAGCAGCAGGACTGCTGATGAGTGCCTGAACTTGCCAACACAATGATTCTGAAGGCAAAAATCACATCATGCTTGCTTAACTGCATCCAGCCTGTTACAATAAGCTATTTAAAAAGTGCACACTCAATTTACCCCTCCAGCCTATAGCAAGGTGTCCTAAAAGAGGAATTAAAGCATTAAGATACTAGCTAATACAAATAAGAAGAATCTTCCTTGAAAGGATGAGCTCATTTTGGTAAAAGACTACAAACTAAACCATAATGAGATGAGAGGACACAATGTGCACATTGACTTCTTTTTGTATTTATGAAGGAAACAGAACTATTTTCTCTCTTTAGTTTCTTCCTTTACTTGTTAAACTCACAAAATGAGATTTATGATGTTTCCCACAACCTGAACTACCAAACTGCAAGTTGCACATTTATATTTTATTCCAATCAGCAACCTTAATTAGGATAGAACAAGACAAGCATATGAAGCTGCTTCAATCACAGAGTCCTTCTAATGAAGTAATCAACTGGCTTTCTTTTTTTTAAGATGCTTTACTGCATAAGAAAAAGGATTTTTTAAATAAGATTTTAATAGAATTCCTGCAAAGTTTGGATGCAATATTTACAAGGTCTCAACACTAGAATTCTGTAAAAAAGAAAATACTGCTAGCAAAAGACTATTGCTAGCCTTTTCACTTTGGAAACTTACACCACATAAATGCTTTTCCACTAGAATGAAAACCAAACCACTGCACCAACTCTGGTGCCCTTAGAAGTAGATATACAATGCTGGATGGTTCTACAAAGAAGAGTCACATGCAGATCACGCAGATGAGACAATGCGTAAGAACACTACTCCATAAGCTGCAGGTTAACCACCATCCTCATTTACCGGTACATTAAGTCTAGGAATCTGTTGGATATGGTTTGTCCCCATAAGCTTCTGCAATTCAAATGAAGTGATTCTTCTGTACAATTCTTTCACTGAATAAATCAACTGATTATTTTAAACTAGTAAGAGTAACAATAACTTCAAAACAGCATGTACAGTTGTTGTTATCTCTAAGTTTTTTATACCTAAGAAAAAGAAGAGGCAAACTTTTTATAACTACCTACTTTGCCCAAAAAGAAGAGATGACAAAAGCTGAAGTGACTTGACAAACAAAAGGACATGGCAGAACTCAGAGCTGACCTTGCTATAAACTATCAGGATACTATACGGGATTAATTAGCTATTTGATTTGTTCTTATTTAAGTCACTCAAAACAGATAGCTTGCCAAATACTCAAAATCTACTCTTAAGTACAGCCTGTGTCTTTCCAGACATCGTTTCTGTAAGACAATTTTCAACTACCAGTGCAAACATTTCATTGTCAGGTCCACAACCAGATAGTGGTTGTTTCTGTGACTTGAAAGCTTCAAACCTTTAGAGATGGTAGCACAGAGAAAGGCAAGGAGTAAGGTGTTTTACCTGATTCAGACCTACGTACCAGGTTGCCTTTACTCCAAAAATACTGCAAAACCCAAGAGAAAAAGCTGCAATCACTTCAGAGCATCATGCTTATGTTTTAAATGTAAACACCTCACCAGTATGATTTGATTTATATTTACACAGTTTCTAAGGTAAAACAGTCTTGGTATTATTAAATGCATATGCTTCTATGACTGATGTCATCTTATCACTCTTATGAATAAGATGTCACCACCTCTTCCCTCATTATGAGCAATAGAGAAAATAGCTGCATTACAAATCAGTACAGAAACTCCAAGGCCGCAGCAGTATTTGAACCCATTTTAAAAGCTAGCAAGACTGGTTTATTCCTGCATAACCTAGATGAAGCTTAGGTTATCCAACAGATCTGCAGGTTCCACTTCCATAGAATTAAATATAAAATATGACCACCCCTTTGCTAGCAAAAACTTACTCATGCCCTAGGAACTACTCATGAAAAAGGAATTAAAAAACAAACCTGGGACTGTTAAGACAGCACTACTTAGGCCTATTATTAAATGCTTTTATTAGTGACTACATAATGAGGAAATTATTGGACATTTTCATATTCAGCACAAACCGGAAAATTTCCTTTCACTCTGGTCTTCCCTCCAGAAGTCAGATGATTGTCACTTTAACACTGTGACAATTCAAAGAACCGTGGCAACCCATATTTATAACTAAGGCCAAAAAGGCACAAAACCCAGACCTCCGTTTTTAAGATTCCGAACTTTAACAATACAATTGTAGAGATGAAATAATGCTGATTCTAGTAGAGCTACTCTATATTGAGTTAGCCTGGAATAAGGGTATGTTTCCTATTCTGCATGAGGTTTTAAAGAAACACTTCCTCTTATCTTGAGCTCTGATCATAGGAGCCTGAAAGACAGCCAGAAAACACGTGACACGCAAACAAAAAGCCTTCTTACCAAATACTTGAGCAAGCTGGTGCTTATTCTACATTTCTGGTTTGGCATAAAAGAAGGGTACTTTGTTCTCTTCTGGTATCTAGATATGCCATTCACATCTACTTACAAGACGGAAACTGCCAGGAAGGATGAGAAATCCCAGCACTGAATTTTCTTACGTATTTACCATTCCACAAAAATCAAATTTGCAGCTACCATGCCGGACACAAATATCCTCCTTAAACACTTGCCCTGTAACAACATTTCATTGAGACAGCATCTTCTGCTTGCATGACACCTTGGCAATAAACTGCCAAAACTGTCTCGTCTTTAAAATTTTCTTTTCCAACTGCAGGTGACAAATATATTGTGAGTGATCTGCATTTCAGAATCTTCAAATATTAATGTAACTTTTGTGGAAGATCAGTTTTCCTACATAACATCAGAAAATTTCTGCTTAAGACTAGGAAAGGGAACACTAAGACAGAACACAACAAACTTGAGTCTAAACTCACAAAACTACTTTACAAACCTATGAGCAGCAATTTTCTTTTACCAAATCAGGTTTAACCATTAACTACTAGCTCAAACTGCATGATTAGTTTACATGCAAGAGATGACAACCAGAGTTCTTTCTCAAGGCAATGCTGCTATAGCGACGGCAGGCCCCACACAGGTCCTTCGACAAAATGTCTGTGGATGTTTTTCAGCCAGTGCTATCAATGCACCACAGCTAAAAACTGAGCTGTAGAACAACGAATCCTGACAGCAAGTCACCATCTCACTGATAAGCAGTTATAGAGAAGTCAGGGAAGCTCCATGCAGGTAACTGTGCTGAATCCTCAGCCCTCTGGAGGAGTTCTGCAAGAGATACCTTGACAATATTCCAAGGCAACAGGAGCTGATGTTACCCTTTAGGTAAACTGAACAATCCTTAGCCAATGCTTAAGCTTCTTCCCAGCTTAGAGATTTCTTTTTCCACAAAACAGCACTTAGTTTACAGCTTTAGATCACCCATGCACTCAACCAACAATTGTGCACACTACTTCAGTTCTCTGCTGAAAGTCAAGCACTGATCTTGCATGTATCGTATATATGAGTTTACACAATCTGCCTCTACCAGGCTCCAGTCCCACTCTGCATAGCATGGCTCAGAACAGAGTTTTCAAATTCATAAGGCAGCAAAAAAACTTTAAAACCTTCCAAGCTAATCACTGTACACAGGTATGACCAACAGAATCTCCATGCCACTTCTGAAGAACTGATAAATTCAAGCAGTACTGATATGTTTCAAATTTGCTATTCAGTGTACTCTGCTGTCCAGGTAACTACCATCAGCATGCAACCATGTGTCAATTATATTATTATAATAGTTTTACACAGAGGGCTCATGAATTTGTCAAATGTTTTTCTTACCTTTGTGTTTGTTCCAAACTCTGGAGCAGACACAGATATCATGGTTCCTATTTCCGTGCTTAGTTCACTTGGTGCTTTGGTTTCCTTTGTCGTGACAGGTTCTGGACTTCTGACAGAAGTGGGAGATGGCTTCTCCTGTCCCTCAGGCTCTCCCTGCTGGGCATCCTTCACCTTCCTGTTCTTTAAAGAACGCTCTTTCCCAATAGGACCAGGTTTATACTCTTTGTTTTCTACTGGACTCAAGTCTGGAAGCTAAGTTAGTGTTAACTTGTCAGTTATGTCTTCCCTACCATGTCCTATCTCACAAAAACACTCTAAAAAGCTTAACATAATTTTGTTTAAATCTAACAAAGCTTTCTGAAGAGTAAGCATTGCCTAGCAGATTAATGATTTGAGAGACTAAGTTAGCAGTACACACATGAAATGAATTAATTTTGAACATTAGAAATCTAAAACTGTTTTCAAGCAATACATGTTTTATGTGAAGTGCAGAGCTCAACTAAAATAAGATCTAGTTAAAACCTATAGGAGAAAGCCACCTTACAAGAAAAGCACAGAAGCCACTAGACTCTTTATACATGCAGGTTATTCTAATTTTCAGATAATTGGGATTTTACAGGGCCTCAGAAAACTAGGAAAGACTCTACCTTCATTTAAAGATATCTTGATGTATGGACATTGGCAGCATTTTTCCCTAGGAATTAAGCATTAAGGGTATATCCAGAAAAAATAAGACACCTATGTGCAAGTGTTGTCTTATACTGCAGCCGCCACAGCTGGAGTAACTGCTGCAATTCAGTAGCTCTTTTTTGTGCAGCTGAATTAAAGCAAAAGGAAGGGCCTCAGGGAATCTCAATGTTCTGCTGTTTAAAGAGCCATATCCTTTCTGGCTGAGACTACTCAGCCCATTTCACTACAGAGCAGCACAAAAATTTCTTAAAGGCAGAAGTTAGAGTTCTATTCCTTGAGATTTAATAGCAGAAAGACAGAAGCTGCTGGTATAAATATAAACCAGCTGTTTCAGGACGCCATGAAGCCTCTTTACAAAACAATGCCTTGGGCTTTGGGGTGGGTGGAGTTTCCCAAAGGCATTCAGTACCCACAGGAGACCAGCAGATTTGCAGAGGGAAGAAAACAGGGGAAGTAGACGGCTGAGCCCTGCAATGCAGCAATCAGGAACCTCAGGCCCACCTCACCCCAAACAGTTTTTGCTCTAACAGCTTGCAGAGGCAGAAATTCCTCCAGACACTTTAAGGTCTTATTTGGAAAGATAAATCTCTTTGTTTCAATCCTGGTCGTCTGATATTGCCCATATAGTTCAACTATACTCACCACCAATCCTGAACATAAGTTTGTACTTAGGCTTCAGAGCAAACAATATTACCATGGGGGTCGTGGGTGTGTAGGAATTGTTTGTTGAGCTTCTATTGTCACCAAGACAGTTATAGGATTACAGGCCTCTCATTCAGAAGAGCACACAAAAATGTTAATCTCCAATTAATTTACCATTTAGTCAAACATTTGCTTTTAATGAAATCTAATGGAGTCTTAACAGCTGCAACAAAAAAAAACACCTAACAACAAAACAGCTTTCTACATAGTATGAGATACACACTCTATCTAAAAGTGGTTTCATGGGGGCAGTTTTAGGCATGCTGCTAGCATATTTGAGATATGGGTTTGCAATGTCCTGGGTTACTACAGTTCAGTATTAGCTACTGAATATTTGTCTGCTGCATGGGTTTTATACTTTGCAATACAAACAATGAACTGCAGCATGCCCACTGAGTGCCTCGTGTAGCTGAAGTTAAATTTATTCTACAAATTCCTCCTACAGGTGACTGCACTTTCAGATTTCAGCTTTTTTTTTGGAAAAAAAAATAAAAATCAACCAAGCACCCAGTCTTACAGAAAGAGAAAAAGGCTTTAATTACATCAGGACTGCTGCCAAATCTCAAGACATCAAGCGGGACTGAAACAGCTGGTTCTTAGGTCACCAGTCACATTTATCTGCTGTCTTTCTGGAAGCAAGAAGCTGGTGCTGAGTGCTAGTGATGTACAGGTAAGGATGCATTTGAGGCAGAAGTAACAGGTAAAGTAAGTTTCATTAATGTGAAAGATCACTAAGTGTAATCTAAATGACAAGACGAGAAAGTATTGCTCCTGATGAGTGGTAACAATGGATATACAAGATGACGATCAAATGGAGCCCCTTAATTTCTCTGGAGGGCAAGTGATACAACCTTCCCAGGTTGGTTGCAGAAAAATAAGTTATCCAGACATCTGTGCATTTGAATCTGAGACTTCAAATCAGTGGCTCTAACATTCCTCCTTTTCATCAAAACACTTATTTTCCTGCAACTTGCTCTATTACTCATCTTGGTAATCTGGCTACAAAACTAAGCAGGGCATCATGCCTCATTTTAGAGGGTGACAAGGCAGGCACGGTGGCAGAACTACTGAGACTGGAGATACAGCAAAAACAGGGCAGAAACAGCTGCTTCAAAACAGCTCTGAAAGCCTGAGCAAATTAAGCTCAAGAGAAAACCAAAACCCCAAGCAGTATAACAAAACCAGAAGACTACTGCATCCACAGTCTCCCAACAAAGCTACCACAAATCTGTAACCCCACCCCTGATTTAGCCACATCCCTTGTTCCAAACACAGAATCAGTGGACAAACTGTGCTGGGCTATGATGCTGTGGACTTACACTTGCTGCTTGAACTGAATCCCCCAACTTGTTGATTGTTTTAGGAAATATAGAAGGGGAATAAATTTTTTATACGTCTAGCCCTAACTGAAAGAGTATTCTATTCCATTATTTGTAACCTCTTTTTGGTTAAACTTCTTTATGCTTAAAAGTTCATACTAAGACATGACCCTTTACCTTTTGTGCTTTGATGGGTCCAGCACGAGGCTGCTTCTGTCTTTGCTCTTTTGGTTCTGGTAGCTTGTCAGTGGACTTCTCAGAAAGTACAGGGCCAACTTCATTGTCACTGCCACTGGAAGCTGGGGCTCCAAACTGAATAGTTTCTATACCAAGATCAACTCCACCTTCTTGCCCAGGCTTTGTCCCCTAGTCAAAAGGCAAACACTTAATGCATTCTGAATGATTTATAGATCAGTACAATGCCCCTGGTTCAAAAAAGAGCACAAACTATGCTCAGCTGGAAGCCACTAAAAGTGTACATTTGCCATCTGCCAGCAAAAGCATCATTTGTGACTGCAACAGATTAGCTCTTGCTTATAAACAATACATGAATGTACACTTCCTCCTCCTCAAGTTCCTATATTTACAAGCTCAAGAAAAAATAAACAACCACAAAACAGTGGAGAAATATGTAAACAAGATCAAGATGATGAACTGGAAGAGAAGGAGGAGAGGGAAAAATGTGTTCTCCTCAATATTCTCCTCTCAATTCAAGATTAAAAAAGAAATTAAGAAATAAAATAAAATTCCAGATCTCCTTATGCAGTTAAAATGGTCTCCTAAAAGAGTTTTGTCAAGTTCTTACAGTTTAAAACAATGAAGTCAAGACCAAAAAAGCCCAAGAAAACACACACAAGAATTTAAATGTAAAATTTAGGGCTATGCAAATTCCATGGCATAAGTAGAGCTAATATAGGTAAAAAGCATCTACTGCTTTTTGTCTGTGTGATTTAAGAAGGCACATGAAAAACATCAGATCCTTGGAGACATCCTGTTTCTGTCTACATTACTTACCTGTACACAAGTGTTCACATGCAAACTAGGCAGTATTTTTACTTCATAAATGTACTGAGTAACTGTTTTCAACAGAATTGCCCAAGTTTTTATTGAGAACGCTTTTTCCACACTCCAAACATAAAAGCACTGCTGTAGCATCCTGTGTTTCTGTCTTATCTCCTGACCTGATGGAAATCTATACATACTAGAATCAAAGAATTATTTTGGTTGGACAAGACCTTTAAGATCATTAAGTCCAACCGTTAACCCAGCACTGCCAAGTTCACCACTAAACCACGTCCCATACTAGATTAAGTATGTGCATATCTGAATAAATGGATAAACCATACCCAATTCTAATGAGATACAACTTATCTAAGCTTCACATACTTTCTACTACTTCTGCTGCTCTTCTTTCCTTCATTCTTACCTCTGGAGATGTAGCTGAACCAAAAGATGTCAAAGGCTTGTTCCAAGCACTGACTGAAGGTGGTTGAGGTGGACTGATGGGTCCCACTAATAATTAAAAAAAGAGAGTTAAAAAACCCCTACTGTTGCTAATGCATTCTACTGAAGTTAACAGTTGACTGAGAAATTATAGACATCTTGGTTAAACAAGCTTTCGTTAAGAAATTGTTAACCTATTCAACAGTTAACAATATGCCACCTATTTAGCTGCTTTCAAGTGGGGCAACTGCCATGTTTGGAAGCATGACCAAGCCCAACAAAACATATTCCTAAATGGAGTGACAGCCACTCATTCATTATGAATGAAGAACATAACATAAAACACTGAGAAACATATTGCAAAAGTCTCTTTGCAGAGGCATTCATAGGTTACAATGTTGCACTTGCTGCTCTCTAGTCCCTGTGCAAATACCTTTGTGGGTAGAAGACAGGGAGCTGACAATCAGCATTCTGTAACTACAATGCCTGCCCACCCCAAATCCAAGAGACATCACTTACGTTTTTTGGAGAGATCATTTAGAACAGCTGTAGAAGGCACCTTGTTTTCCCACAGTTCAGCTCCCAGACCGTTGTGAGCCGGGGTGTTTTGCAGAACTTTGCCTGACACTGTGTATTCTGTGCTGGCTGTCCCTCCCGAGGCTTGGTTTTGTGGCTGAACAGAGCTGGGCGGCTGACCTGGTGTCTGCGTGGTGCACGGAGGCTGTGCCTGAGCTTGTGCCTGTTGTGCAGCTGCGGCTGCTGCTTGTTGCTGCTTCTTGGCAAATCTGGGTGGGAGCTTGGAATTCTGACCTCGGCCTTTCTCGCTTGATCCTTTTTTGGGCCACACCTGTAAGCAGAAGCCAATTTTATTCTTACAGCTGATAAGTCTGTATGGGCACAAATTGTACATTGTGTAGCAACAAAAAGCAAACTGATTAACCCTGTCTTAAAGTAGGTTGGGGTTTTTTTAGGCATATTTAATCACAGAAAAAATAATTTATTGTCCATTTTCCTCTTGGAATCACCTGATATACAAGCAATAGCATAAATCTGTATGACAGCATGGTGCTTTTAGTTTCAGTCAAGTACAGAATCTTAAGATGACTAAGTGAAAAGTAATTTAATTTACTAATTCTAACAATGTACTATTAACATAATTATATAGTTACGTTTATAAGGTGAAAATACAGGTTCTTTGGAAGGAAGATTCTGCACATTCCACAACGTTCCCAGTACTGCAAGGAGTTCTTTCCCAGTATAAATGCTGGTCCTGTACCTGCACTGTTTGTTCTTCCTTCTTTCTGCGCTCTTCGTCTTGCAAGCGTTTTTGCTGCTTCTTAGACACCACTTCTGTGAAACCATCATCATTCAAGTTAGATTGGGAGTCTTCAACTACTGTCACCTCAGGGTGATCATCAATGATCACAACACCTATAGAAAAAGGAAAGGTATAGATGCTGCTGTTTTAACAGCTTCAGATGCAGGGCACCAAGCCAGCATCTGCTGTAGAGTGGAATCTATTTCCCCACTGACAGAGATGGTGGCCCTGATTAAAGGCAAGCTTCTGCTTGCCAAGTGCTTTGCTGTTGAGTTTCAAGACAGGGAGTTAACCTTTAAGAACTGAAATTAGGAGGATCCTGTACCAGACTCTCCAGGAAATAAGAACTAAAACATAATGATGAATAATGAACAGCCTTCCTGGATATTAGCTGTGAGCTCATCAGTGACAGCCACTGCCTTTGCGAGGTTAAGCCAATTATGAGTGTGAAAAATGGTCTGAATGACAGAGTTTAGGTCAGATGACAGAATAAAATTGCTCTTATCTATACATAAAAATACACAATGAGATTTGTCACCTTTTAGAGACACACATTGTTTATTAGATATGACAAAGGTAGCAATATTCAAGTACACAATTATTCTGGTGTTTTAAAAAAAAAATCACCTCTCCTTTTTTATAGGTTTTCAAACATCTAGCTCAATATGCAACAAAGCTAGCAGGATTTCAATTCTTGTTAGCATATTATCTATACATACTTGCGTAATTATTAAGATCAAATTGAGACAAGGCATCCACTTTTTCCTTAGGCTTTTTTGGACCAGCCTTAGGTTCTTCTCTCTTTTTGCCACTTGCATCCTTGATGCTCTTTTGTCCTGCAGCAGTAACACCTCCATCCTCCTGATGTAAAGAGTTGCTGTTGGTGGGATCAACACTAGGCACAGCTGCTGTCTGCTCTTCAAATGGTCTGTATTAGAAAAAGTTTGAGAAAATGAATGACCAGCCACAGAGAACAATCAGGAAGGAGCTAACAATCTAGTGCAGATCCCATTAAAGGGCTGTAAGTGTCTACTGTGCAACTAACTCAGTAGGCTCCAGACTTTCACTTTCAGCTCCTCAATGAGAAGCTGTTACAAGTCTCTGTATAGAAACAGAAAAATAAGTACAGAGCTACAGCGTTTGTCTTATACTCTCTTTTCTACAAATCTAAAGTAACTACTTGTGATTTTGAACGACAAAAGGACAACAGAACACCGTGCCCATTTGTGCTTCATAATAGAAGCTGATACTCACCCTCGTTTTCCACTTCTGGAGGGAGGACCGCTCCGTCTTTCACTCCTAGGTCCCGAGAAGTTCCTCCCTGGTTTAGCGGGCCCATTGTTGCCACGTCGGTTTTGACGGTCTATTCCAGGCCGCTGACTGGAGAAACTTCTCTTGGCTATTTCCCTTTTTGGAGCTCCAGCATTTTCTCCTGACTTCACTGCCACCTGTGCTGCTACATCTGTTGTTTTCTTCTCATCCCTCTCCCGCCTCTCATTGAAGTCACTGCTTTCTGAGGCTGTTTCCCACTCTTCATTTGCCTGGTCTGAAGAGTTCTGGTTGGACAAGTCTGGTGTCTTACTTCCTGACACATCCAGAGCAGTGTTGGAGGGCTCATTAACTACATTACTAACTGTGGCAGTTGTGGATGAGCTGGTTACTGCCTCATTTATCTTTGATGCGGCCTCTCTCTCTTTCAGGCGCCTAAAGCGTGGTGGTTTATCTTGCCTTGGAGGCCGAGCAGGCCTTTGTCTTCGTGGCCTCTCTCTATTTGGATCAAACTTTCTCTCAAATTTTGGAGGTCTTTTATCAACTGGTATAGGACCATAATGTTCATTTCTTCTTGGAGGCTCCCCATCTTCTGGTTTAATGATCTCTGTTTGTCTAGGGTTCCACTGATTGTCTCTGTAGGCTGGTCTCCTTATTGTGGATGGGCGTGGAGGACGCCCACCAGGATCCCTGCCACCACGCCTATACATTCCACCTCTGCCTCGTCTAGAAGGTTCTCCTTTAGGAAGAAACCCTGGTTTGGGTTTGTTATCATCATCTCTTATGTATGTTTTTTCCAGGGACCTGTTGTCTACTCTGATATTGTTTTCAGGTTTGAACGACAGGGGCTTTGGAGGCTTCTTGCCATCAGCTCTCTCCTCTCTTTTTGGGTGTTTCCCTTTGATTAGACTGTCTTTGTCTGAAAGCAGTGTGTCACTTGCGCTTTCATGAACCTCGCTGTCAGAATCCGTCTCTGAACCGTGCTGCCGCCGCCGCTTTGGAATTACTTCAAAGTCTGAACTCTCACTGCGAGTTTCACTCTCTTCTCTTTGCCTAACAGGCCCTGAAGGCACGTGGTCTGATCTAGGCTTAGGATCTCTGTAGTGTGGATACTCTCTGTTATGGCCCCTACTGCCCCGACCACGTCCTCCGTAAGAGCCCCTGTAGCTACGACCTCTAGAATAGTACTCCCCACGACCTCTGCCTCTGTATCCCTGATCTGGGAACCAGTCTCTATCCCTAGCCTCTTTCCAGTATGTCCTAGGTGGTAAGCCAGGCTCTCTTTTCACAGGTCTGGTTTCTAAGCGCAGTTTCTCTACAACCTCCTTGTTAACTACCTTCTCAGTCTGCTTTTCTTCCTTCCCTGCAGTGGTGGGCTGCTGCTGTGCTGCTGGTTGAGCAGGTGGCTGCTGCTGCACTGCAGGGGGCAGCTGCTGCACTGCAGGGGGCAGTGGTGGAGCAGCAGGTTGGGCAGCTGGTAGCTGCTGCTGGACTGGAGGGGTGGGTGGTTGAACCGCAGCTTTAGCTGTGGTCTCAGTTTGACTGCCCTCCTGGCTTGCTGGTGTTGGAGCAGCTTCCTGGGTAATCTTCTTGGCCAGAGGAGCAGTGGTGGAGGCAGATGTCTCTGGCTCAGCCTGAGGCAGTGGCACTTGAGGTGCTTCTTTTTTGTCACTTTTTTCAGACTTGCTAGGTTTTTCACTAGCTGTCTTTTCTCCATCTTTCTCCT
>NW_009953647.1:34590-38755 GCF_000747805.2 Chaetura pelagica | reverse complement strand
AAAGAACAGGTTTTTTAATAGGACCTGATCTTCTTACTGGTCTATCACTGCCTTCATCTCTCCTGCCATAACTTGGCCTAGGACCCCATCTTGTTTCAGACTTGGGTTTGAAAGTTTTTTCAGGTTTTGGTCCTTCTGATGTTCTATTATTTATCAAAATTTCTTTTTTTGGCTTAATCTCAAGCCTCTCAATTGGCTCCTTTGTCTCAATAGGCCTGTTATTTAATTTAGTGATATTTGTTGCTGTCTCATTCCTCTGATCTTCTGATTTTAGAGAGTGACTTGAACCATGGGAAATGCTTCTCTTTAGTGAAGAAGAGTGATTTTCCCCCACAGGCACCAATTCTTCTGGAGAGCTATGTGTAACTTTCTCTTTCACTCCCTCAAAATTAACTGCTGTGTTCGGTGTGTCAGTTTGGAGAGGCTGTACATCTTCCAAAGGCCTGCTTGGGAACTTCTGTACCTCCACCTCTCCCGATTCTCTGAAAAAGTCTGTCTTTGGATGAGAGTCCAACTGGTTGTGTTCTACAGGATAAGCAGTGGCAGGGACAGCAATTCTTTCTTGCTCCAGCCTTGCCTCAGACCTGAGCAGCAAGCCATTAAGAACGTTAGAGTGGGGGAAAAAGTCTACTCAAATATTTACTTAAATAATTTTCTATTTCTATGAAGGATTAATGCAAGCTCTAGGAAATAACAGGTGTTAATTTTCACACTTGCTGCTAGATGTAGGGGTCAGTTTTTATCCTGATTAAGACTTCTGTGTCAGATGTAGTTAAAAGAATCTTTTATTACTAATGGCTACACATGCAATTTTAAACAGAGTCCCCAAGTTGGCATGCTGGCATTATCCAGACAGCAGAACTGCAAAAATTTTGGGGGTACTTTTAAGATGTAAAGACAGCTTTCCTGACCATTCCTCATACAGCAACAGTCAAAAGTGACTGTCTTGCTTTATACTACTTGTACTTAACCTACTACTTTTGAAACTAACACACATCAGAAGTTCCCTGATATGGGGAAGATGGAGATCACGGCAACACTGTAGGAGTGTTCTACAAAACCGAAAATTCAAAATATTATGGCAACACCATTCATCAAATCAGGTTAGGGATCCTAAATTGCCTTTCTACACCCTACTACACACAGCAGGCACGTCCTTTGTTTCATACAACACCAAGTACACAGCATCCCCCAATCACAATTATTTTTAAAGCATTGTGTGAAGAGCAGCTATAACTCAGTCAGTTTAAACAGTGTTTTGCAATGTAAGTTACAACCAAGTGTGTATGGACGGCTTGGAAAAGTGACATGCATGAGTAGAGAACTCAGTCTTACCTCAAATCATCAGGTTCTTCTAACACTTTGGGAGGAGTATTGGATTGCTGAGGTTCTGCATGAGGGTACGGGTCTGACCCCCACATCATGCGGGGCTCTGACAAAGGAACAGTGTGCTCTCTTGCTGAGCGAGCTATATGTTCAAATGAATCTGAACTAGTTGCTGACCCCTCCATCTGGTCTCTTCTCATCAGTGGTTTGGGAGTCATAATCCCTGTGACAGAGATAAATTCAACAATTGAAACAACTAACATTAGCAAAGAAACCTATCTCAAGACTAACAAAGCCTATCAGGAGGTACTGAAGAATGCTATTCTCTCTCCTCCCATCTCCCTTCCCCGGTACCTCCCACTGCTGAAACCAAGTATCTATTCACTGTCTCAGAGTTAGTATGTTAATACAACTGCGCTGGATTAACACACCCTTAACTGTCACAAACATGTCACCAATGTGAAAGCTGTGATTTTACTCGATGGCCAAGATATACACTGATACATGACTAATTTTTCTCCCTATTACTAAAATCTGCTTTGTATCTAACAGTGAAATAATGCACTTTTCTTTTTTAAAAAAACATCTGTTTGCTGCTACTATATATAACATTAGGGAAATATTTCTATTCAAAACCACAGAAGTTCAACAGTCAGCAAACACTGCAAGATTTTACCTGGATGAATAGGAGGCATGTCCATTGCAGGTCTTCCTGACATCATTCGTGGGTCCATGTAAGACTGCATCATAAGCCACCGTGGATCAAATCCCATAGAAGCTAAATGCTGAGGATGTGGTTGCATGGGCTGGTAAAGTGGTCTATGCTGGGGAGGTGGGACAGGACCACTAGAAGGCTGTGAGGGAGCAGATTGTGGAAGGACACCTTGCTGTTGTTGCTGCCACTGCTGCTGTTTCATTTGCTCCTGCAAAACAGAGAACACTATTATAAGACTTTTTTTAAGATGAAGACTTAAGCAGAATTCAAATAACCCTTGGAAACAACAAGTACAGTTATCTTCAAGACACTAATAATTCTCAGAGTTTATCACAAACATGCAACAGGATGCAACAGGAAGAAAGGGAGAAAAGCAGACTGGACAATTCAGAACTGCTACAGTTTCGCTGTGTTTGAGACACAGAACAACCTCTACTTCATACATGTCATTAATGCTAAGTGCTCTTCAGGCCATAGGACCCAAGTCCAAAATACACTTGTGAGTGTCACACCCTTTAAGGAAAAGCTGCAGAAACAATGATCATCAGACCCCAGGTTCCACAGGCAACCAGGGGGCAATGCCCTAATTCCAACAACTGATGCAAATCCAGCTGCTTTTAAAAGCTTCTCTTGACTTCTGCTCACTTACAGACTTTGCAGCTGATAAGAAGTGCTTCGTGCAAAGCAATTCCTACCAATACCACAGACATTACAAAGGCTGGAAGCTAAACAGTTTAGGCTTTTTGAAACTCCTATGGTCACATCCCTAAGCAAAACAAGGCAGAAGATAACATTATTTTAATGAGATCCCCTCTTTTTAATGAATAGTTAGTTACCTGCTGCCTCTGAAATCTTGGTGGTAATGACTTCTGGAACTGTTTAGAATAGCCTGAGGAAACAGCAGGACGAGGCTGAGAACCTGAATCTGGCTCACTCTCGTGAGTCACCTGTGAAATTTCTTTCTCATTCCGACCGCTATCTTGTCGGGTAAAGACTGCGTGATCTTCTGGAAAATAAAAGGGTGGGAATCTTCTTAAAACATGACAGCTTCACCAGAATGTGAGATGAATTATGTTGTTCTAAACTGGAAACAGTATGCCTTCTCTAACCACACACTCTTAGTACACAAAGCAAAGACAAAAAAGGTTAAATACAATCACTCAAAATAGATCAACTGTTGTTAATCTCTGTGTCCCTTTTAAACTCAAATGCACCTGGTAATCAACCACTGGCATTTAGTTTGCAACTACTATATGATTTAAGAAGTGCTCTACCAATGCTACCACATTACATTTGAACCAACCTTTTCATGAGCCAAGGTTTGGTTTTACAATAATTTTTAGCTATTTAAAGAATAACACAACTTTATTAAGCATAGTCTAACAGTTCCCTTGTGGCATTCATGTTCCACTACAAAAAATGCACCAAGTTTAAATATGTGCTCTTTGTGTCTACTTCTCTAGGTATGCTGAAAGAACAGAATAGTTGAAATAACTTGCATTGCTTTTTAGCAACATGAACTGCTGACCCTCTTTTAGCAAGGAAAGAAAGCCTGCTTTCTTTCAGTATTCTTCAAAGTACAGCCTAAATCATAGAACTCAATTTTTTTCTTGACTGTTTTAATGAGTTGGGCAAACAGGCCTAGCTCAAAGGACAGTTAGCAGCTATCATATGCCAGGAAAATAAATGGTCTAGGTGCATTAGGTTAATTAGGTATGCAAATTAGACCCCGATTGCAATTACACTCTGTGGCTCAGCTTTGAGACCAACAACTCCTACTTGCGTGCAAGTGCACATACCTTTTTCTTCCTTGTTATTCCTGGTTTCACTTTCTTGTTTTTCTACTACAGGCATTGCCACAGGTTCTACAGGTTCAGGAACCTCATGTGCTGGTTTCTCCTCTTCTTCCTCTTTCTCGTTTTCTTTCTCTTCCTTATCCATCTCCTTTTCTTTCTCTTTCTCCCTTTCTTGCTCTTTTGCCTTCTCCAGTTCTTCTTTTTCTTCTTTTTCCTTTTCCTTCTCCCTTTCCCTCTCTTTTTCCTTTTCCTTCTCCCTCTCTTTTTCTCTTTCTCGCTCTCTCTCCCGCTCCCTCTCCTTTTCCCTCTCCCGTTCCCTTTCTCTTTC
>NW_009953647.1:19919-34505 GCF_000747805.2 Chaetura pelagica | reverse complement strand
TCTTTCCCTTTCCCGCTCTCTCTCCCTTTCCCTCTCCCTCTCTCTCTCTTTCAGAGGGTCTTCCCGGGAGGGTTTTGTCACACAGCCAAATTTCTCATTTAACCGTTTGAGCTTTTCAGCACAAGCTGCTTTTCGCTGTTCTTCCATCCTTCTTTCTTCCTCTTCTCGACGCTTACGGGCTCGCTCAACTGCGGCAGAGATCTCTGACTGCTGTCTTCTTCTCTGTTTCCAGATTTCATCTTCATCTGGCACTGGTTTAGGGGGAAAGGGTCCCTGCCTTCCAGGTCCTAGCTGGCGATCAGGGGGAGGAGGGTGCTGAAATATTAAAACCAGTTCAGTCAAGTTGAACATGTATTACATAAACAGCCAGCTGAAACACTACATTTTAACTACTTGTCAACACCTGTACTTCTAGAGAACTTTTTAAAAAATCAAGGTTCAGAAGAAAAAGCAAGCCCTCACCTTCCTGCTCCAGTTCAGACTCATGCAATCTGAGCTCAGAAAGGAGAGGTAAAGATTCAGCTGGGCTCATTCACTCCTCCCATCACCAAAGCAAAGTGACAGCAAAGATGACAAATTTTATATTTTGTTACAGGCTGCTCTAAATCACAGTGACTCAGGGCAGATCTCAGACTGCAGTTCCCAAAGGAGCCCAAGATATTCAAAGTAGCTCAGGATAACAGAGACTTTAATAAGGACTTTTGAAAACTGCTAAGAAGCTACTACATACACAATTCATTTGGGACTTCACCTCCCTGCCTACCTTGGGAGCCAGCCCTCCAACACTGTTCCCATGTTCCTTTCCTCTCTAGTTCCCCAATGGGGCTGGACACTTGAAAGTTCTCGAAGTTCTGATGCATGTCATATGCCACTTACTAAATGGGGCTGCTTTACACAATTAGCAGCATGGCTGCGTTGGGAGTCTCATTATTACTGGCCCCAGGCACCATGATCATTTTACTTGTTAACAGCTTATCCCTATGTGAAGCATATTTTTACTTTTCTTAGTCCAAATCCCTCCACCACAACATTAAATAATTAAACTCCAGGAAATAAGCACAAATCTCATCTTTCTTACTGGTGGTAGAATAGATTTTGGATGAAGAGCAGGGCCACCTCTTTCATGTATAGAAGGCTGTGCTGGACCACGATCCTATGGGATTTAAAACAGTTCCAGGGTTAAGCAAGCTCATTAACAACAGTCAAGCAGACAAATTTTTGATCTACAGTTTACTGCTGGACTAGGACTACACCTAGTGAACAATCTACATATTATACAAATTTCCGTGCAAAATGAAGGCAAGATTACTTCCACTTTAAGTACTGAGATATGGTTTGTATAAAGTCTGAGATTGTCATAAGGGAGCTGAAAGATAAACGGCACTGAAGAAACTGGGTGACAATACTAAAAATCCCTTTAAACCCAGGAAAAATATGTGGGCCAACTGGATACCATCTACACTCTGCCACTATAAAACATGACGGATACCAGAACAGCTTCATCCACTGTGACAGGGATGGACAGACAAGAGTCTTGAGTCAAAGTTTGTCAGCTGAGTCACAGTAACTGACACAAGAGTCCTCACTCCCTCACAACTGTGGATTAGAACACACTAGATAAAAACACGCTATATTTATTTTGTGACCCGAAGCAGTTAAGTTGACTAAGCAGCACCCAGTCAGTCACCACGGCTCAGATATGCAGTAGTATAACAGTTTAACTGATGTTCATAACCTTAATTGACCCGACAGTTTAGAAAGACATGCAAGTCAGACCTCTCGTGACCAGGCTGTTGCCAGAAGAGCTGAAGAGGAAAACACACAAACCTGATCAAGCTGAGAGCCTTTGCTGTAAGACCCTTTACTGGCTGCTGCAGAAACCTGGGTAGTGGACTTAGCATTTGTCTGTTCTTCAGCTTCTTTCTGGCCATCAGTACTCTGGGAATCTTTTGATGGTGTTTGTTCATCACTATATGCAAAGAAATGAGAAAAATGGAAGGTATACTCCACACAGGTGTTTGGTGATTTATCTTCTATCCTCAGTGTTTCTTATCAAGAGTGAAATTTCCTCACAACAAGGATCATTTCTATTACATGCCCAGCTGACTGGAGTCTGCAGACAGCTACACAATTTAATACAGTATTAAATTACTGGAATAAGTACTTAACTCACTCTGTTCAACCTTCCCATAAGCTAAGCTAGTTAAGAGCATTCACACCCAACTGGCAACACCAACTTACCCACTTTCCTTCTCCTTTTGACTACTTCCTTGCTCATCATCATCACTGAAGTTCAACTGCTCAGTGTAATCCACTTCACTCTGAGCACCTGATGCATAAGCAAATAGTCAATTAACCTTTCAGAAAGATTCAATTTACAAATAACAGAAACAATTACTTTGGTGTTCTTACCTGCCCAGCCTTCATCAGCCTCAGCATCTAGATTATCAAATTTATCAAGTTCCTTAAGTTCACTAGCACTAAGAATAGATGGGCGCTCAATAGGTTCCGAACACCATGAAGGTGGTCCTCTTCCCCTTGGCCCTCTGGAACAAGAGAAATAAAACCCACTGTCACTATTTATCCAGATAAATTATTAGATAAAAGGTCATACTGTATGACAACTATTTGAAGCCCATAGTACTATTCCCTCAAATACAGCGGAAATAAGAACCATCATCCACATCTGTGACTACTGTAGTTCAAATAATTACTGATACACCAGCAGGTGGTTCCTTATGGAAGAGAAGGATTAGACCCTACAGCCTTGCTTGTACACTTTACAAACAAGCCAAATATCAGTCAACAGCAGAGAACTACAGGCCCTGCAGCTTTCAAACAATGCCCCACACAGATTTGATATCCTGTTTATCACCAATTTATCTACCTCAGAAATATTTCTTTAAACTTTTCATGCTTTGCCACTGTCAAAGGTTCTGTACGCTCTCCCTACTTGAACACTCAAGTTCTCCCAAACACCAGTCTCAGACTTTTTGCCCTCTTGCTGATCCCAATTACCTGTCAAAAGTTTGTATCCTACAGCATCTCCTATTTCCTTATGCATTGCACAGCCACCCTCAACTATGGAGAAATGCACATAAAGGAGGAAAGCCAATTTTATAATGCACTACAGTTCTCCTGGAATTGAAGAGGAGTTGGGAACCAGGAATTAACTACTTCTATTATAACAATTAAAGAGTCTTTTTACAGACAAAATACTAGTTGAACTTTGAAAGGTGTTCATAAGAGACTCCTGCTCCTTCCAATCAAAACCCCTGTAACGTGCAGAAATCCCCCAAGTTTTGCAGTTGTCAAACACAAACCACTCAATGGCACTGTGCCACACAAGCCAAACTTGTGAGACTAACCACTGCCACTTCTTACATCATGTAGAATCATAATCAAGGTACACAGTAAATTTTCTTTTCTATTTTTCCTCTTCATTGAATCATGACTTCATACCCCACAACAGTAACACTCAAAGTTTCTTACCTCATAGGCTCAGAATTGGGAAACCTTGTTGGACCTTGTATCGAAGGAGGATATGCCATTCTAGGGTACTGGTTAAACATCTAAGAAAGATTTAAAAAGAGGAGGGATTTGTTAAGTCATTGGATTAAGCATACTGAGATAATCAAAAGGAATCATAATAGAATAAAGCAACACTCTTCACTCAAGACAGTTTGCTGTCTAATGCCAAGCAGGTGACGTCAAGCCACCAGGGTGGACCAATTACAGGCGTTAATCATTAACTCCCCCCAATTTGAATCTCAGTGTAGCAGGAGCAGCAACAGGTTGCCACATCATTTTGAGGATTTGGTTGTGATCTCATCCTTCTAGCAGAGCTGCTAAGTGTTCTATGGAGGGAGCAAGGGGTATAAGGAAATCCCACTAATCGACAGCCAATAATCAATCCCTGCTGCTTAAAAACTTTTAATGTAACCATCACTTACATAAGGTGGCATCATTGCCCTGTACTGAGATGAAATAGGTGGTTGCTGCTGGCCATTCAGCTTGGGCTGAGGGACCTGTGGTAAACGCACATCCCTCTTCTCTGCTGCCTTCTGGCCATCATTTTGTTCTGCTGGTGTAGCATTACCATTTTCCTGCCCAAGAGCCTTAGCTTCTTGATCAGCTGGAGAACCAGGCAAGTTGCTCTTATTACCACCTTCTCTCCAGCTCGTAGCATCTGCATGGACAGAATCAGCACGAGAAAAAACAAGAACAGACTTTATATTACAGATTTAGACAGGCAGGATGAGAAACACATTATTTCTACCCAGTTTTCAGGAGCACAGTGATCTGTGCAGACAGATGTTCATATGTGGTACTGAAACAAGCAATGGCCACTTGAGGAAACAGGAGCTGTTCTCTAATCCCCTTCAGCTCTACATCCCACTGCACTCCTGAAGGGTAAGAGTTTAATTTATAGACTGCTCTAGTTGTTCTACTCTACCTATCAAAACAATCCAATTTAGGAAGGATAGTGATAATAGCACAAGAAAGAAAACAGCTTTAGCTGTGGTAAGTGGGACACTGTTGACTTAGTGTGAAGATGCTGTCAAGGGACAGATCAAGATTCTTAACCAGCAAAGGCCTACCATGAAACTTGCCAGCAGCTCAAAATGACATTTATCTGTGCATTACATTTTTAAGTGAGGACAGGTATCCAGAGTCTGGCTTGTGCCTCTATCAGATAAAGATGTCTAAGTAAGTCCATGGAAAGTAAGGGATTTCTATGACCTATCACTTGGGCCAAGCAGCTCCCTCTTTTAGGAGTTTCTATCTGCAAAGCATGGGTTAGGACAAAAAAAAAAAATTACTAAACTTAGCAGCACTGCTCAGATCCATGGGGACCAACAACAATTCACAGACCCACACTGTGAATAATGCTCTCTTAGGGGTACAAACCCTTTAAAAGCAGGATCAAATTATGCTCCTAGATATCCATTACACTTCCACTCATCTCTGCTGGAAAGCACAGCTGCTAAAGGGGCAGTACTCACCAAGTCTGTTTAGCTTTCTGCTGTCAGACCTGAAAGAAGGGCTCAATATGGCATGTACAGTACTGACCAAAACTGCAATTGCCTGCAGGAGGCTGGAACAGACCCACATAGCTGTTCTCCTGCTGGCGTTGCACACCTCTACAATTTATTGAACACTTATTCTTTACATTAAAATCAACCGAGGACCTGAACAAGCACATGGCCTCAGTCTGGGGGACTTGACTGAAACAAATTAAGGAAAACTAAGGCCCGTAACACAGAAAGGACTCCAGAATTCCCTGACAGTCCAAGTTTTCTAACAGCTGGGCTCACTTTGTCTACCACTGCCACAAGGCAGTGCCCACCTACACTGCAGGAGAGAATCCCTAGAGTACATCAAACCTCATCAAAAACAAATTTTTGAAGAGGGGATCCTGTTTTTCACTGGTAACAGGCACAATCCCAAATGCCTCATTAAAAGGATCTTTGGAAGCGACACACATTTCTCTGCTGGGACATGTAAAACCAGCACTGTTATGGTTGTTTTCACTGCATCTAATCCCCCACAGATAAGTCAGCGCACCAGAGCCAAGAGCTAAAGATGCCTCAACTTTCACATCACAAGTCCACTCTTTCGGTATCCTCTAGATTACACTTCTTACTCAGGATTTTTCAGGCTACTCTCTTACCAGTACTGAATATTTGGGGACAACCGTAATGATTTATATAATTAGTTAATATCAGGGCATTTCTTTATGCATTTTAGCTGCTGTGACATCTTGCAGCTGGAAGTAAGAAAATTCCAGTATTGTGCAACTAACAAGTGTTCCTCAGAGCACAAGTGGAGAACTGACTAGATTAGGGAAATGGAAAGTGAGCTGCAGGATAGGATTAAATACCCTGTTTTCCACACACCAGGAACACAGCATAGCAGCTGAAAGTCCCTATACTGTTGGTTCAGTATAGGAGTGTGTTGATTAAAAATATCAACTAATCAGTTTATTTTGTATGGGGTACAAGTAATCTTGCAATAAACAAGTTCCACACAAACCCATACAATTTCAAAAAAAATTGTAGTATATACTTACTTTGTGGTCTCAAGTTGGGTCCTGATCCATGGAGCTCTTCAGGTGCATCTTTTTCTTTGCCTGACTTTTCCTGATCCCCAGCTGCCGGCAGACTGGGAAACTCTTGCTGGAAATAACTATTCACTTGAATAGGTGGACCTACACAGTAAGATATTCACTAAGTTACAATCTTCTGTAGTCAAAACAGTTTAGAAAATGATAAAAAAGCCAGATCATCCTTAGAAAGTGAATGTTAAATTCAAATCAATTTCCTGGTCACATAATTCACATAAGCAAAGAGCAATCCTTGTAAAGCACTCACAATTGCTATCAAAGTTATTGAATTTACTAGGCCAACTGCCACACGTGCTGGTCCTAAGAAAAATCCAGAGGCACTAGAGAGCATCAACAGACAACAGAACAAGACTTAACGCTGGACTGGATTTTAAGACTTCTGTTGTACATGGTAGGGAAGACAAATATACATGGCCTTCCTCTTTAGCAGGTTTTGTTAACATCTACTTAGAATCAATCATTTCCCCATACACATGATAGATATTGACCTATTAGGTCAATAGCATTTTAATACCAAATCACGGATAATCATAGAATGGTTTGAATTAGAAGGGACCTTAAAGAACATCTAGTTCCAACACCCCTGCATGGGCAAGGACACCTCCTACTAGATCAGATTGCTCAGAGCCTCATCTAACCTGCCCTTGAACACTTCCAGGGATGGGGCTTCCACAACTTCCCTAGGCAGCCTGTTCCACTGCCTCACCACTCTCACACTAAAGAATTTCCTTATGTCTAGCCTAAAACTCTCTCCTCTTCCAGTTTTGATCCATTACCCCTTCAGGCACTGGAACACTGATACTAAGTCTCCCTGAAGCCTTCTCTTCTCCAGGCTGAACAGCCCTAACTCTCAGCCTGTGCTCGTAGGAGAGATGCTCCAGCCCTCTGATCATCTTTGTGGCTCTTCTCTGGACTTTCTCTGTGAGCTCCATGCCCTTCTTATGTTGGGAGCTCCAGAATTGGACACAGTACTCCAGGTGGGGTCTCACAAGAGCCAAGTAAAGGAGGAGAATCACCTCCCTGGCCTTGCTGGCCACAATTCTTTTGATGCAACCCAGGACACTGTTGGCTTTCTGGGCTGCAAACACACACTGCTGGCTCATAATGAACTTCCCATCCACCATCACTCCCGAGTCCTTGACCTCCATACTGCTTTCACTCTATTCTCCACCCAGCCTGTATTTGTGCTTGGGATTGCCCCAACTCAGCTGCAGGACCTTGCACTTGACCTTGTTGAACTTCATGCAGTTTACATGAGCCCACTTCTGAAGCCTGTCAAGCTCCCTTGAGATGGCAGCCCTTCCCTCCAGCATGTCGAATCTTACTGAGGGAAGGTTTCTATTCCAACAGCCTGAGTAATGCCCTATTCACACACCACCTGTGTTACTGGTTCTATAAGAGACATCACATTCGGCTACATGGACAACAGGGCAAACGTACAAAAGAGGAACTGAACATATGTTGCCCAAACCCCCACAATAGTCACAATATTTTAATATATATATATTTTTAGCTAACAGCTAGAAATCTTTTGTTCTCTCTACTCCATAAAAGAATCTGTCATAACAACAAAGCAGAGAAATCATGTGTTTTTTTCTTGGGTGTTTTTGTTTGGTTTGTTTTTTTAAAGAGACAAGCACAGGCTAAAGTCCTTATTCTTCATACTTTCCTTATAAAGGCATGACAGCAAATACTACTATTTATCCCTGTGTCTACAAATTCAAGTTTTTCTTGAATTTTTTCAATCTTCATTCCAACTTCACCTACTACAGATCACATTTACTTTTTTTTGTTAATGGACATTGGACTCAGATGTTCCGAAGCAGTTACATCCAACAACTTGCTAAAAGGGACTGAAAACAGCAGTCACACTAACCAGAGGGCCCCACAGACAAGGGAGCCTCTTCAGATGTCCTGTAACATTCAACACTAATGAGTTTTATGAATCTTTAAAACTGTTTTCTGCTTAAGTCTATACAGTGACAGCAATGTTTTAATTGCAAAGTAACAGCATCTTCAGTGATCAGCTTGACAGTGCTGAAACTATCAACCTGAAACAGTCAGACTGTCAGCCAGCTGTTCAGAAAGAAGTTAAAGAATTCATATATGTTATGGCAGCAATCAACCCCAACCCTGAGCCAATGTATGAGCTGAAAGATATGCTGCCACCACGCTTTAGAAGTCTTTCCTTTCTACGTGGCCACCACCAGAATCAGAGAAGGATTTAGTCCTGCCTTACTCAGTTGCAGCCTTATAGAGAGCAAGAGGTAGCTGACTGAACGACTGCTGCAATGCGTACCAGGCATCTGGAAAGATGACAAGTCCCACGAGCCAACTGCAGATCAGGAAAGCATGAGCACAACAGGTGTAACCCGAGTTTCAAACTGAGGAGGATAACAAGCAGCTGATTCCAATTCACATTCTGCATTTCTTCTTGAAACTGCAAACCCACTACTGCATTAATTAAATGAAAAGAGACTGCCATCTGGGCTTGGCACAGAAGCTGCCATGGTAACTAAAAATAATTAGCTAAATGCATTTTGAAGCCACCGAGCCGAATCACTATTTCCTGTGCCACAGAGATGATCTTATCAGCTTATGTAGGAAGGCTAGCATGCAGATCACTTTGCATCAGTCTTAACTCCTTTTTTTAGTTTTACAAAACTCCTGCAAAAGCTTAAAAGGATAAGAGTTCCTACATTTGGCAACAAAGGAAACACTGAGCATTAGAGAGAACAAGAAGTGGAGACCCTAGAATTGTCACTTCTAATGCTGTAAAAGAGCCAAAATCATGAGATATGTGATCTTAACAAACTCTAAATAATGGCTTAGAAGTTACCTCCATGCAATTTAGACTTGACTATTCTAAGATCTCTATACAGAAGGCAGTTCCCCTCTTCAACTCAGAATCCAAAATGCTATTTTGTAGCCACAGAAAGCTTGCAAGTATCAAATTTAAGGCATAAAACATGTCACGGATTATTTTTCATAATGGAGACACAGGCATTCTAAATAACCTCTCATTCTACAAGCAATTTTAAAGTCTGCTAAAGATTTAGCTCAGATCTTACATCTCTAATGAAAACACTCAAGCTAAGATTGATGCTAATGGAAATAGTTCTCCATCCTTTAATACAATTATGTCTAAAAACTCCTAAAAACCAACCTTTAAAGTGTTTCCCAGAAAAAAACAACCCTACTTGAACACTATCACTTTGAAAACAAAATAACAAAGCAATCTATAACATAAGGGGGAAAATACCATTGTAGCAAACATTTAAATAGAAGCAGGACTACACACACTTTGCATAAAATGATCCACAATTATTACTAGTGACCACTGTTTAAGATTCTCCTTCCCATGCCAAAATTGTGTACACTACAACTACTGAGATTTTCCCTCCTCCCTACAGCCATGTCAACACCTTATGCTGTCACCACCATTTTCTCTGTCAATCCAAAAGAGGCAGCTATGCCAGTCCTTTGAAGGGTAGTCACAACTCCAGCTCAGGCTGGCACTCACTTGAGTGCCAGGGGGACCTCACCTTCCAGCCAAGAGAGCTGCTTCCACAGCATTAGTTGTCCCAACTGTTCTGGTCAAGCCTGGGTCTGCCACAGCAAAATTCACAGCCCGCTAGGCCAGTCATGAAACCTTCCCTCCACCTTCTACATTACTTACCATCTTGTCCACCTGGTTTGGTGTTGGCCCATGATTTGGCAACAGGAGCAGCTTCTGGAGGAGCTGGAACAGCAGGTTTTGGCTGTGTCTGCGGCACGTCTGGCTGTCTGGAATTAGAGGAAAAACATTTGTGAACACATGAGGCTGAGCACAGAATATGATCACCAGGATTATTACTGCAGACAAGTCAATGAAATGAGGTTATCTACGCAGCTGAAGAACCAATAACTACTTTTCTGCAGAAAAAGCATTTTCTTATATAAAAGCAGTTGTTACAGTAACAGTTGAAAATTGGAATAAATTCACTAATTCTTTCAAGAGTAGATTTTCCAAAATTGAGAAGAATAAATAAAAATGGCTGGGCAGAAAACAGAGTCAGGCATGAAAAGAATTAGAACTTCTGAAGTAGCATATTGTACAATCAAAAACCAATCAATCTATAACTGTGGAAGGGAATAATTTGGAATAATGTTCTCTTGTCTCAGGAGTTGAGAGGAAAGGACTTCAGGACCACCATGAATGGAGAAAAAGAAGGCTAATGTGTCAGAAATTATGAAGAAAAAGAAACTGATATGGAAAGCTAAAGACATGAAGAAAAAAATTATGGGTACCATGAATTGGAACCCAGAAGTTCAAGCCTATTAAGGACAAAGTCTCAATTTCACCATCTTAACAATGAAGCAGCAGATATAAACACTCCTTTTATCCAACATAAAAACCAGGCATATTTTTTAGATTTTCTAGTCTACAGACTCAACGATGCTGCTTTACTTTCTTGCAAGAAGAGCTGTTTCTGAAATCTGCATATTCAGATATCTTAAGACTGCAAAGCATCAGTGTCTGCAAGTCAAGACCTCCAGCTCAGCAGTACTCATTTTTGATGAAACAGAAATAGGGCTAGTCCAGTAGCATAGAATCACTTTATTATACCAGTAAAAAGATAACTAGTGAAGTATCATGTCAGCTAACTTACAATAAACAACACTAAATGCTTTCAACAGATCCCAAAGTAATATCAACATTTCTGAGTACTGCCACTGAGAAGTCAGTTCCATTTAGGTTCTGCAACAATCAGCCCTAAGCACTACTGCTGTGAGGAAGTACACTGGCTTCTCATAAGGATAACTGAATGCAAATGGGAACAAGTAACTGGAAAGAAATCTCTCCTCCCCACTAGTTTTACTTGAATGTGATCTTTGAGGCCTTTATCAGAATAACACATATGTAGATATAAAGACAAACATCTTCCGGTTGCAGATAAGGGACAATTATTTATGCATATTTAAACACATCAACTACTGGAATATACTTCTAACACATGCAGCAGGCTGTGGAAAGACAGTCAGAGATGCAAAGGGTGGGTTAGTCAGACAAGCCACTGGCTCAACACAGATTTACCTAGACAAAGTGTAAGTGAGCTTGAAATACAGGAATATGTTGTTAAAGTACCATACAAAACAGAAAATTATAAATTTGTAGCAGGAGAAATAAAGGAACAGGACAGTATGCAGGAGAAATAAAGAAGGCGAAGAAAACCTTTTGATTTCACAGGTACTAGTGGCATACAATCAGTGCCTCTATCTTCGAGTATTTTTCAGAACAACTTATATGCCAAACAATAAACACTCAAAAAACACTTCCACTTTTGTGTTGAGCCTATTTGAAGCTTATACGGCAAACAAGTTTGCTTTAAAATACTTTTTAATTACATATGGAAAAGATTTAGTCCCTATTTTCTTTAGCTGACCTGTACAAGTGAGGAAAAAAAACTTAGTAGATGAAACTGTACTGAGCATGGCAAATTACACTACACACAGTATATGACACTATGCACAGGTATGAACATCACCACCACTTCCATTTTTTGGTGTCACACACTGGGGGAGTGTAAAACAGTATAAAAGTTTCAAATAAAAAAAATTTCTAAGTCTGTAGAACTTACAGCATACTAACCAAATCAATTTAAGTGCCAATATCAAGAAACAGTAGGAAAATAAAGCAGATTAAAACAAATGTATAAAACACAAGAATTCTTGAGCTCTCTCTGCTAGACATCAGCCCAATGATACTAAATTAAATGGATTTTTCCACTCTCATGAACTTACTAGTCATTCTTTAATTCAGCTACTGTGTACCTAAGGGTTCTTCCTAGAGTTTCAGCATAATTTTAAGGTGACTATATTGATTTTACAAAAATGTGCTATAATATTTTCTTTAAGCAGCCATCAAAACTTACACAAAAGGTAGCCTGACCAGGTGGCTAAAGGCAATATTCATCCCCTAATATGGAATTTATAAGCATACTGTTTTCAATTTAACCATGGGAGTTTTGGGAGGGGCTGGTTGTTGTTTTGGGATGGATTTTGTTGTGTTTGTTTAAACTATGCTCCTAATAGCAAGATTCTTCCTCATAAAAATTAGTAGTGGTGCTATTTCCTGTCTGGTAGCTATCTCAGGGACAGTCAAGTCTGGCCAATTTCTTCCCAGGCTCTGTCCACCCCTAGGTTTTGAAAACTTGAAAAATGGCAGTAAAACCCAGATCTCACTGGTCACTTACTTTTCTTCTTCGTGCTGCTGTTCTTGTTTTGAAGCCCATCCTGAGCCGTCTTTAGGCACAATGTTCACATTAGGGTCATTGCCTTTGTTCTCTGCTTTGAGACTGGGGAGGTTAGCTGGGGGAGGCATCCTCCTTGAAATAGCAACTTTTCCAAGACTCTGTAATCCATGGCGTGCAGCAACTGCATGCCAAAATAGAAAGAGCAAGTTAACAATGCCATTTAGTAGATAGTTTTCATGCAAAGCTACATAAATTAATAAAAATATTTTGTAAGAAACTCATTAAAAAGTATATATGGTCCTATATTTATACACCATGCTCAGTGACAGATAGCTAAAGAAGTAATTTTAAATGAATGTTGATGTCTTAATATCCTTTACCATGTTGTTAAGCATAATTTTCTTGCTCCTTTTGGAATTAATGTACCTTGATGAGTCCAGGAATAGCTACATGGGTCCAGCCCATTTCTATTTTCTTGCCAGTTTCAGTTGGCAGAAGCTGCTCTTGCAAAACCTTCCTACAAATTGCATTTACTCCAGACTACAAGTATGAAAAGCAACATGAAGCTAACACATGGGACATTCAACCCACCAACTTCTCAATCAAATCAATCATGAAAGAGCAAGCCCACAGCGGCCTCATTTGAAAGGTCAGTATAAGCCTCACCCAGTGTTTGTCTGCAACACAGACAAAGCACCGGATCTGACAGTGAGCTCTGCCTTTTTGTTAATCAAACACCTCCAGTAATACAAACATTTTCTGAAAGAGGTAAAAAGCACAGCTGTGGAATGGTATGTCATCTGCTGATAACAAATGGAGACTATAGCTATAAAACAGTGTTGGTTTACCTACATACTGCTTCCTACTAGACTGCAAATGCTGTCTCCCTGAACCGATACTCTTGCTTACAGTTAACCAGAAACAGTAACCAAGATTGTTTTCCAGAATTCTTCCATTTGACTGTTGGATCAAGCAGTTGAAGATCTTGCTGTGGTTAAGTCCTCATATACTTTGCACTCTTAATTAGTACTACAGTAATGATGAAGCTGAATGCAAAACTGAAGTCGGTTTACTCACCTGTGGTTTTCTGAGTTTCCAGTGACTTTCCCTTGTAAGTATTAAACAGACTGAGTGTTGCATACTTCGTTTTTCCATCCTTTGCTTTTGTACTCTGGCCTGACTTTTCCGACATTTCGATGGAAACTCATCGAGTCTGGTACCTCCTGCTCACCCCTCAATTTGCCTGAAAAGCAAAACACCAGAAAAGTAAGCCAATTTGAATGTAAGCCAATACTTAAGACAGAGCTCATAAAACAAAATTGGACAGCATATTTCACACTCAGTACTGTTTCATTTCAGCATACTGGAAACATCACAGAATACATTAGCCTCAGGAACCCCAGGCCTTATGCAACACTACGCAATTCTAAAATATTTCCATCTCCACAATTTAAACATCACATCAGAAGGATCAGTATTTAGTTCATATCAAACTCTTTACAAGTGGTAAATATAGTCCACAATCTCACAAACAAAACAAAAAAGGGCAAGTAAAGTTTTCACCAGCAGCCAGGTCCCCACTAGGGAAGCTCAATGACTTCACCCACTCCTGCAGCCAAGTGCTGAGATACCATTAACTGTGGTACAGTATTGCTGGAATTGGCCTCTGTTTTTTTTCCTTGGCATCGAATATGGCACTTTTTTGTTGGTTTGGCTTTTTTCCCCCAATTAAAATCATCACTAACTCAGCAGCTAGAGAAATTAAATGCACTGGGTCAGAAGTTTTCGTTATCAAAACTAAGAACACACTGTGTTCAGACAGAGGGTGAAAAACTCAAATCAAGAGTTACACTATTCTTCTTGCAGCAGTAAAATATAGGGCTGTTAGAGCAGGTCATCCCTCTCCTCCCTCCTTCCTTCAGAATAGCAGACCTTGAAAAGAGAAGCTAGTAATTATCACTGATATTTCACTAGAAGTTCTTAGAATGAACTTGACAGAGTTGCTGCTGTCATCAGGCAGGAACACAAGTGAGCAGCATTCCCTTGAATAGAACATGATATAGTTGATTTATCTTAAAACACCCCAAACCCATGCTGCCTCCCTTGCAATAACATTTTTTTAAATATATTTGCCTGTGAATTCCAGAAGAGTTATCTATGCTCACTCTTGCATTTCATTCTGAGAGCAGGCAGCAATAAGCAAGACAGAGCTGTACATCCTGC
>NW_009953647.1:3013-19561 GCF_000747805.2 Chaetura pelagica | reverse complement strand
CCTGCTGAAATCCTTCAGATGTCAGCAAACTCCTTGGTCAAACTCAGAGCCTCAGATTCATGTGCAAGTCACTCATATATTATCAGGAGATTGCATGGACAAGCAGTCCCAAGAATAAAGCATTTGGTCATGACAAACATTAACCAGTGCCAAAAGATCAGGAAAGGTTCATTTATACAGGAATTACAATATTCCCAACCCTCCTCTGCCTTCTACCTCAGTTTATATTTCTTAGTCTTGTTGATCATGGCTTAAAGATGGCAAAAAACTTCGGGATGACCCAGCTTCAGTAGGATTTGGGCCAGATGCTATTCCATTACAATCCATGCAGACTGTTGCAAAGGGTAGAGTCCTCAGTTTCATACATGGACACATATGTGGCTAAGAAATACATTCTTCCATCTCCCAGGGTGAAAGTATCTCCTAGATTTTTCTGCCAAATCAGTCAGCACATGGCTATTGTAACAGCAATGTTACACCACCAGCCATCCCTCATTAATTCAAAACCAAGAAATATGGGATGAAAGGAAGGTGAATCCAGCTCACCAAATAGACAACATAACCAGAGCACTAGCTGTTAGGCCATCCTTTGTTTCTATAAAAAAATACATAGAGAGGCTGCAAGCTTTCACTGGAAGCCACCACTGACTACTCCAAAATCATAACAGGCACAAGAAGAAAAAAAAACAACAGCATGATATACAAAATTAGACAAGCTTAAATTTGGAGTTTCCAGTCAAGCTGATTTAAAGCAACCATTCACTGTTCATCACTGCCCAAATACTTATTTGCAATTCAACACACCAAGCATTGCCATTACTATTATTCATGGACATGCAATTGCTTTCAGCTAGTCTGGATCCAGGCAGACTGGTTTATCAAGCTGGAGTGTAAATCAGCCATTAGGCCTTGCTTTAGCCTCTTCTTCTATGAGGAAATTCAGTTTATCATAAGGTCTTCAGTAAAATGTCTGTGAAAGAACCTGGCAGATTCTTTCCCTTCAGTTCTGTTACTCTCTGCTCCCAGATTTGTATTTATGATGAAGAGTACACCACATTCACCCTGGACAATCAGAGGAGTAGGTACCAGGCAGTTAATTACAAGGAGTGCGTGGGTGGCAAACAAGCTTTCAGGTGCGCATATAATCATATCAAGGAACACACTATAATTACTTGATGCTTAGCCATGCTTGCACGCACTTTCAAGTGAGAACACATACATGGTTTCAATTTTCAGCCGAAGCCTCATCCCAGCCCCAGATGTTGTTGTAAACAAGTCACTTCACAATGCTGAACAATTTAGTACTTGGCAAAAAGAAAAAAAAAAATAATTATGACGACTCAGGTAATTTATTGCATCCCCAGTTCACAAAAGCAGTGAAGTCCTACCAGATGCAGGCAGAGAAGGCGGTAGGTTTGAGGATAGTTTAAGATAATGATGAGTTTTTATTATAGTTTCTAAAGCTGGATAGTCTTTATCATAACTCTCTGCTTTACAGAGTAAGACTACTTGGACAAATCTTAATTGTAACAAGTGTCTTTTCCAGAATATTTGATAACTTAAGGAACAGCATGTAGTGATGGTGTTCCCCAACAATGCTTTTTTATGTCAAATTTAAGAAAATTGGTCTGTTCATTACAGCTGAGCTCTATGCCTTTTAGAGTTATTAGAATTCAGTTTGTCAAGTTTTTCCAAAGTTACACTACTAGGAAAAAATATTTTTAATTTATTAAAACTGCACATTCCTCAGTAATCTGACTTGCAGAAAATAAATCAAGCACTGCAAAGAGTGCTCTTTTAAATTAGGCCAGTCAATACATTCATATTTAACTAAGTTTAGACCTGATACTGGTTGCCAAGTAAGATACACTTGCAAAATTAGACTTTAGACCAGGTACTCAAGCCAGGGATGACAGATCTTTCCTCTGAAGAGCCCATCTGGCTCTCTACAAACATACCTGCCAGGTCACACATTAAACAAGCACCCAGTGCCATCTAACAACTGTTCTAAATAGGTAATTGCATAGTTTCAAGCAATAAATAAAATTTCTAGCCGTATCCAGCTCCAATACCTTCACTTTTTCACTCAAACTTAACTTGCATATGTTACTTTTCTGTATAGTAGCACTGGAATCATTCCCTTCTCCTCATCATCTACAAGGTATTTTAACATAGGACGTTTTATTAGTGCATACAATAGGTTGGGAAGTACTAGACTCACTGACTCCCAATTTGCTTTAATATTTGTCTCTTTTGTTATTATCAGTAAGGTAGCCATTACTCTGAACTCTATTAGTCAATTCCTTAAAACTGCAGTGCTACTGTCCACTAGGTTTAGACTGTCATATGAGTAAGAACATGAGACAGCTGCATACCTCTGAACAGCAACACATAAAATATGTCAGAACTACTTACCAAAATTAAGTAACTACCATGATAGCAAACAGAAGGACAAGCAACGGTAGAAGCATTAATGGCAGCTGGCAGGGTTCACCGGGCTATTAAGAAATCTAAGCAAGTCAGCAGTTCATTTTGAATGACGACAGTTACTATTATGCATAATTAGACAAGGTACAATGCTTCCAAAATTCTAGAGCAAAGATTGATTACTTTTCAGCTACTCTGTAATGTTATCAAGTTAGTTAACTGACCTTCACTGTGGCCTGAGGATTTTAAGGCTAAAATTATTACTGTAATTTCTGCACCAGACTATTTTTTCAGACTGCATCTGGTTGGCTTATTTAGATCCTGCAAGCATGTGTACAGACATTAGCACAGTAAGCAGCTGCCACAAATTCCAGATATCTTAGTCTCTGTAAAAGGTTATTTATTTGTACCCTTCTTAGATACTTATAATAAAACCCCAAACAAAAACCCCACACATACCACACAGACCTTTTCCACCAAGCTCTTAGCACTCCTGATAATTTCAGAATTCTTAAGTTGATTTGTTTAAAATTCATGATACCAGTTCATTCATATGTCTGTAAACTTTATATAGCATTTCATTATGACCAACTGCAGACTAGAAAAGGTTTTACCTTCACTTCAGAAAAAAATCTCTTATGTGATTAAATAAGGAAGAAAGTATTGCATATTTTGAGGTCATTTTTGAGGACTGGAGTGGCAAGAAGTTTAAAACTTCTAACAACTGATTTCAGTAATTCTTGTCTGACTTCCTTCCTTCTCCCCCACCACATGGATTTCAGTATTTTGCAGTTTTATCCTACATATGAAAAAACAGTTTTACATACATGCAAGAACAGAAAAGCATTCTGTGTAAGCTACAATAGTTTGTTGTCTAAATGAAAAAGTACAGACAGGCATGGACAGGGGAAGGGAGTTCTGCAAAGGTAGACAGCTTCTTTAGCCACAGTTTTTGGCAGGGGCAGATCAAGTCTTATTACTGCCATGGGAAACAACTGTTTTCTCTGTGTTGTAGTCTTCCAATTGATGTTTCTGTATCTGTCTGAGCCATGGCATGCACCATTCCTTACCTCTGAAAGATTAGTATTCCCCTAATTTTCAGACATTCCATCCATGATACAAGGACAGATGACTGCATGATGAACCCTCTACATCTATACTTCATTTGCTGTACTTTTAAATCTCTAGACCAAAGAAGTCTATTCTTTACACAGCCTATTCTTTATGCAGCCCTAACTTCTTAAATCCCACACCCCACGCTTATGTAGTCTACAAGCACACAGTCCATTAGGATAGGTAACTGTACATTAGCTTTCCAGGACTGTGAAGTCTTACAAACATTAATCAAATACTAGAATAATTCTCACATTCCCTATTCGACACAGCTAGGATATGTAGTACCTGCCATCTCCGCTCCAAGGGCTTTATTTTGGCTAAATGGGATTATGTTCTGATGGCTGAACGGGAACAACTTACAGCAAAGCACACTATTCAAGACTCAAATCTGCTGAAGATTTCCTAAAGCCTTCAACTCTGGGTACCTCAAATGCCTGCCTGAAACGTGAAGCATCATAAAAAACACTACAGGAACATTTGTTCATAACTGGAACACGTTAACACCTCTCAAAATAGAAACCAAACAAATCCAGAAAGACATTTCAAATCTTGTTTTAATCATACTAAATAAAGTAATTAAGGGGTAAAAAACATCATATCCAAATTTGTCCTTTGTATCCAGCCATAACTCCACTTTTCTTAGAATAGCTTTGTTTCTGGCACACTGAAGAACATGGTTCTGGTAAGTTTTGGAACTAAATAATACAACTGAAAAAATAATGGTTTTTTGCCACATGGTTGATTGATGTTGAGGCAGATGTCCCTAAATTCAGTGCTATCATTATCAAGAGATTTGTCGACCCATTAACAAGCCTTGTGTTCAAAAACTGATCAATAACATGGCACTACAAAATTCAGCAAGAAAGGAAAAATTTCATTGCAGCTGTAAGTATGGCACAATTCGATTCCAGAATATCACTGAAGAAATAAAACCTAAGAATAAATTGCAGCTAGATATTATATTCTGAAAAAAAAACCCCATCCAAACCTCTGATCTTCAAAAATGAGTTTAAAACAAGAGAAACACAGGATACTGAAATCAGCATACTTGGAACTTCAAAAAGCCTTCATGCTTTATTTGTAACCTGTTATCAAGAAACCCTGTTTAACGAGCATTCAAAAATACTGTGTAATTATTGAATGCATGGTTTTGTGAAGAGATGGTTACATACAAATAACAAATGGAACTACAGTGAAACACTAACTCCCCTTCTCTGACATGGGTATGTTTATCAACAATACACACTAACAATCTCTTACTGATGAATTAATATTTACAACTTTCTAAAGCTCAAAGCGTAATTCAGGGACTGAGGTTTTCAGCCCAATTTTTATCAAAAACACCCCTCTTCATACCACTACTAAAATTTCTTAACAGCTTCAGCACCAGTCATCTTAATATGATGTGAAAACAGAGCAACTTGCAGCAGTGTTCATTGTCAAGTAGGTTATTGCCAAGCAGGCTGAAAATTCAGTGAAGATTTTGGGGACTTTCGAGCTTCTATTCCATGTACCCTAGACATGGCTTTATGACCACCAAGAATAGAGGCTCTCCAAATCTTCAAAGAGTTCCAGGTAGATCACACTACTAGTCATTCTTGAACAAGATCCACACTAAATTTTATTTCCTTAAAAGCCAGACTAATGCACATTTCCATCCCTGTTTTTCTTTCTCACCCCAAGATTTTGGTCTCTCTGGTTTTCAGCAGAGCTTGGGTGCACAATGCAAAGACAGCATCAATTATATAAATTCTGTGAAGATAGATGACCAAGTAAGAAAATAAAACCCTTTTAAACTTCACCTCGTCTGCATCCATCACCTCAGATGAAAAACTGTAGCACAGGCTGATGCTTGAGGCAGTAGACAACCTAGACTGGAGTATTATTAATGGCCACCAAACACGAAAGCAAAATTAGTTTTACTCCTTAGAACCAAAGCATTTTGTCATGACACAAAGCTGTAGTAAAGCAGGCTTTGCTAGTTTTATCATTCTTCAAATTACTCTTCATTAAAGTCTAAGAAAGTCTTTCCAAAACATCACCAAAACCAGATAGGTCAGGTGGAAATCAGACATGTGACAAAAGAAAGGCATTTTAGGACATTATCCCAAAGATCCATCTTACAAAAATGCAGTCTGTGGATGCCAGAAATGAGCATCCATAAATATGTCTGTATCAGTTTTAAAAAGACACCCAACAGCAGCCTAAAAGAGCTACTAAGCTAAGCAATAAAAACCAACCAAAATTAGCCACCCACAAAAAGTCTGATCAGAAGCTAACTAACTTTACCACAAAGCATATGTTATCTTAAACCAGCAATCTACACATACAAATCTTTTACTGCCTTAGAAAGACTGGAAGGCAGCTTGTAGAATTGTTTTCTGTGAGAAATACTAGTTGCCTAGAATATGGCCTTTCACCAGGACAACCAGCAACAAAGCCCAGACATCTCAGGGAACTTTTATTAGGAATCTCTCAAGCCTAACATGGCACTAAGTTCAGTGACTAACACTTGAAATAAACTTTTAGGACACATTCTGCAGCAGAAAAATATTAGCATGGACTAAAATAATCTGACAGTTCTGGTAATTTTTTTCCCAGTGCATTCTTGAGAACAATAAGAAAAATAAGAGCAGCTGGCTAAAGTAAAAACAAAAAAAAAACCCCAAGAATAAAAGGACAGCAACCATGCATACCTCAGATTTATTTCTATCCACAGATTTGAATATATACTTAACTACATGTACATTAATATTTCACCTATCACACGGAAATCATATTCTTGTGGAAAAGGCCTGACAAAAGAAGCTTGATCCATAAGGTCAATCATTCCAGCTGTAGATTTCTTCCACATTTGAGAAACAAACAGAGTTTTATCACAACAGGGGATTCAAATCTAAAATTAAGAGTGATATCAATGAAACATTTAAAATAAATAGTGCAATACTGGCTGCAGAAGGCATGTTACAAATTATCAAACAATAAAAGGTACTTTTTGAGATGTACAAAGACAGCAGGTTTTAAAGGCTGTTAAGGTACTGAAAGATGACCAAAATTTTTTATTTTTTTTTCTTAAAAAAACACAGTTGTAAAGTATACGTTAAAATTTATAAACAAATACTCAAGCAAAGCAAATTCTCTTGAAACTAAGAGAAGGTTCACTCCAAAGTCCAGCACAGAATTCTGCTGGTAATCACAACATCCAATGCAGGTCTTTATATTCTTATTACATCAGGCAGAAAAAAGATAGTAAATAAATAGTTCAAATAAAAACCAAAAACAACCACACACAAAACCCCCTTATTTTCTAAGGAAAAAAGCTGGTAGGACAAAGTTGACACCAACTCCCTCTCTAGAAGAAGCTGCTGAAATGAAATTAAAATACAGTTTAAATTTCAGACTAAAGCTCTGTGCTTTGAATCTATATAGGCATCTATCTCCTGCTACTGTCGATGGGAATTAACTTCCGACAGTACAGTTTCAGCCCAAGTTCCCACCCTGTGACTCAAACTAAAAGATTGGATAGTAACATTTTATGGTAGTTTCACTGTTACCATTCGGAGACTTGCTGGGGGCCCGCAACATATTTAACTTTTACTTTGTAGCTACTAAGCCACAAACAGGCTCAAGAGGTAACACTGGGGCTTCCCCAAGCAACAAACCAAATTCTTTAAGAAGGCTGCACCTCACTGCAGAAAAGGAGATTTAAGCAAGCACCAGCTGCTCCCAAAGAGGCAGTGAACAAGATCCAGAGTGCAGTCACCTCCTAACCAGCAGCAGATGAGCAGGTGACTTAAAAAGACTTTGGGAACAACTAAATAGAAACTCATGCCCTTATTCCCATCAGGAAAAAACATTTTCTCAGAATACTGATCCAATGTCTTTACATTATGGTTTTCACTTCTTTTAGTCAGTTTCCTAGTAAATTTATATCCTCTATAAAGGCAGGACAACACTTTTTGCATTTTTAAGATAAGTTAACAATTAAAAGAGAGATCTATTTTTAAAACTATCAAAGGCAAGTACCAAACAAGGTCAAATTAAGAATTTCCCTTCAATGTATTTTGTATCTTCAGCCTAGACACAGATGATAAAGCTTCAAAGCTTCTTGCTTGTCACATTAAACACTATTTCCAAAATTACACAAGAAAACAGTATTAGAATTTAATTATTTGAATTACCAAAAGTTAGATAAAAAAAAGGTAAAGTATCACCAGTTTTCACCAAAAAAAGCCTCTACCCTTGCCTACAGCTTCCAAATCTCGATCATGAACTTATCAATGCACCTCCATGTTCCACCACTCACACAAAGCCATGCATACCCTCCTCCTGAACTCCAGAAGTACAGTTAAGTAAATTCAAGAGTAACTACACAGGTTATAATAAATACACAAGCTCCTTACAAACCACTCTGCTTAGAATACTCTCCTCACAGTTCTGAACTGACAACCCAGCATCTGCTATTTACAACAGCAGGACCATAAAACACAAAGTCTTACAGAAATCCTCTCCTACACTCTTGCATTACTCTACTCTTGCATTCAAGCACCTTCCAGAAGGGAAATACACAATGTTGAGACTCATCCTTAAGTCCCTCATGATGACTGGCTTAAAAGATCTAGACAGAAGTTGTATCTTTGGGCCAATATTTTGAATTTGCATACAACCTAATAATAAAGAGAACAGACTTAAAGGCTGAAGTTGTACACTACAGTTTAGTGTGTCACAGGCACCAAAAAATCATGAGAATAAGAAACCCCATATGTGCCACAAGACCAAATGTACATTGGTTTGAGCACTTACCTCTACTGGAATGGATCAAAATTATCTTGGTTACATCAACCTCAACATTGATTCAGCATCTCTTGCTCCTGTCCTTACACTCACAGTTTTGGAAGGTTGCAGTTGTCCCGGATAGCTTCCCACTGATGACTGAAGTAAATGAGGACTTATGCTTAAAGAAACAGTTCTCTGTAGGTCTGCCAGCAAACTCAAATAGTAATGACTGACTAGTGGAATAAGGTTACAACTCTTCCCAGAGAATTGCCAGTTTAGGTTAAGGCACAACCAAGCCGCAAAACAAATATTGTTTCTCGCTGATACATGAACTACAAGCTTCCTAAAAATACTAGAATCTATATTATATAAGAAGAGCACAGTTATTAGTAAAAAATTTCACCAGTGGGGTATAGTGACCACATAAAATATACTACAGCACTCTTTGGTATTACAATTGTCTAGCTCATTTACTCATTTGTTCTACATAAACCAGATTAGGGGAAAGAAACTTAATACTACCACCACAGCTCAAATAAAAATGACAAAGATTAATAACTACTAACTGTACTGCATTTGAAGCATTCCTTCAAGTATCAGCCCATTTTCAAGTTATCAAAGTACATTTAAACAGCTTCTTTGGCAGAAAGGTTTTTTTAAGCTATTCCAGTGAAGAGATGAACAGTGCATGCCACACGCAAGTTGGAGCTAGCACACCATGAAGCTAACACACTAACACAGCTATTCTCACTGTGTTCTGATAATCTCCAAACATAAGTAAGAATAACTTAGATGTATTTCAAGATTACCAAATACTTGTCAACTAAAAAGGTATTCATTTCTGAAAATATAAGACCCAAAACTTCTTTGGGGCTCACTTTTAAGGTAGGGTCTTTTATTCCTGTTTAGCCTGACAATTTATTTACATGTCTTAATTTCTTTGTTGCTAAGCATTAGAGCAAAATTTTTGCAAGACTTATTTTCAATATTCCAGTTTCATGCTATTGGTTAAGCAACTTTTTAGAACTGTAAATTTTTTTATTGTGGCAGGAGTTTCAGAGTGTTGGAAGGAAGCCAGGACCAGTAACAAAAAAAAAGAAGAAAAAAAAGAACAGTTTCTATAAAATTAAAGAGAGGATCATAATGAGATGCATTCTCATTACTTCGGGGAAAAGAACAATGTAAGTGCTTTTGCCCAATTAGCTTTTCAACTTGCAGATGCCAAATGAGATTTTTATTTTCAAGATCTGCAAAAGCGTTTATTAAAGAAATTTCCATTATTTTGAAGAATGAGAAAACTTCAAAGCTCTCAAAACTGAATTTCTGCCTTTTTGAGAAAAAGATAAGGAATAAATTAAGGCTAATACTTGCAGAAGCAAGCCATGTACCTGCTAAGGATGTAAAGCATTCCAACAGTAGGTTGGCAGGCAGTGCTTTTCTCTGAATACAGAAAACTATTTGTAACCTTATTATTTTTTTTTGTAACTGACAAAGTTACACTATTCACCAAGCTTCTTACAAATTAATTTAGGTCAGTTTATCCTGACCACAGCCACTCTCTGTAAAGGCATCTGTTAGTGTTTAAGATCACAAAAAATCCCTTAAAAATTACAAAGGCACTTAGCATGCTGTCACAAGTACCACTTTTGTTTCTTGCTCAATTGTGTCTCACCACTCAGCAGAAGCCTGGGAAGGCAGACGTCCTAGCAAACCCACTGTCCCCACACACACAGAAAGCAACATGGACAGTCTCCCCCTTTAGTGGCATCCTGCATAGTGGTTGCTCCATCAGGCTGAGACCAGGGGAGCAAACGGAAAGTCCACAGTGGGGCTGCAAAAGTAGCTACACAACTGATTACATACAGATGTTCCTATGTCCATTCAAATAAGACTGCTGAAAGCATCCAAATGATCGCCACTTCTCTGCACTTGCTACACTTAGACTTAATTGCACAGAAAGAATAGTCAGACCCGATGATGATGGTGGGTATGAAGATCCATTTGCAAGAATAAAGGCAACTGAATTGCTTGCAACCTATAGCAAAAAAGGCATGAGAAAAATGTCTCCACATGTTACTGGATTTTCTCTTGTTTCTAAATATACAGAGTACCAGTGACCTGCAGTTCCCTTCCAGCTCCACTTCAGCCTCAGGCTGAAAAGTGCTCAGGATCTGTTCCTCTGCAGGCAACTGTCTGGGATAAGTTACAAGAAACAGCTGAGCTGAACAAGAGTTGACTCCTAAAGTCGGCCACAGTGTTTGGTGCAAAACACTTCCTTTTAGGAAGCTGATGAAAGATAATCAATAGGTACATAAAAATAGATCAGATTCCCAACAGATGAGCAGTAGAAGTTGCAACCATTTAAAATTACCCATCTTTCCGCTAGTGGTTTCATTTTTCCCTTTCATTTTAAAACTTACTGCAAAAGCCCTCAGAAACAATGCCATTTAAACTGGTGGCATATTTCCACCCCTGCCCACCCACTCCATGTTGAATTGGACAGTGGAAGAGGGCAGGACAGATTTAAGACACAAGTGTAAAGCTGTTCCTTGCTGGGAATAACACGAAGAATCTTTTTCAAGACTTTCATTTCCTGCTCCTTTATTGCAATTTCCAAGCCCCACTGTAATAATTAACAATTCTTGACAGAGGGAGTGACACATTTCAGTGTTCCTTCTCAAGGAACCGTAACTCACTTTGAGCAGTGGATTTCTCTCCACACCAGACCTTTCTGCTCCTTCAAAGTATCCCTGACCTCAGCTGAAAATAAGTACAAGTTTTTATATAAAATTTGTTTTTCCAAAATCCTACTGATAGATGAATCCTTAAATAACAAACAGTTACATCTAAGGTTTCTGACTGCAGAAATCAGTTAGATGTTGCTTTGAAATAATGTAATAAGGAAAACTCTTAAGCAAGAGACTGCTTAAGGAAAACCTGCTTCAGAGTATTTTAGAAGTGCACAAGAACCAGTCTAGTACTACATCCTTAAGGATTTTCATTCCTCTTTAGAACAGATGTGCCAAAGTAAATACACTCTTCTCTAGCTTTTTTTTTTTCCCCAACTTTCTTCTGTTCAGCTTCTCAGGATATAGTTATTGAAAGGTCCAGCCTCAAGATGGAAGCACATTCATCAACGATAGGAATCTACAGAATAAACAATTTTGTATAGTTTGGTTCAACCTTAGCAAAATGAATAAAAAAATATGTTCAAAACAGTTACTTGCCACTACTTTCAAAACTTCCTGCCTTGCTCAATACTCAAATTCAGTGTTGCCTGTAACTCCCACCATATTCCTAACCTGATTCACATACATCAAAAACAATCATAATCTCTCCTCTGTATTATGAGATATTACAGCACATTTGTTTTTCAGGCTTTTCAGATACTCTCACTGTGACAGTGAGAGACAAGGATGCCAAATGGACCAGCTTATAATACACCACTGACAGCATCAATAAAAAAAACTGAACTTCATGCATTCAAGGGTGTTAGAATTTACTCCTTGGCCTGGTGCAGCTTGGAGAGAACTCATAGCTGTTCACATTCCCTTCTACTGGCTGCCTATTATCTTCCAGATCTCTGGTTATGTTTTCCCCTGTGACTCGCTAGTTTCTTGGAACAGAGACCATCTCCTTCACTGAAAGAATGATCAGCATGTCAGAGATGCAGCTGCAAAAACCACACTAACAATAGTTCTGGACTACACAGGTTAATTACACTTCAGCAGTCAACTTCAGTCCCCTCCTTTAGACTAGATTCAGTCATGTTTTGATAAAAAACAACCAAAAAAACCACATAAGGAGCTAAAGTAGAAATGCCTTATCAGAACACCCAACTTTACGTATCAGCCTCTCAGCAGTACAGAATCCATCTTCTGTAGAAGTTAACTTGCATCTGTCAAATGGCTAGAAATGAAGTTTAATATCTTCAGTTGCTCTTGATTCTCTGCTTATTCTGCTTAGAAAAAGAAAAATCCTGTGTGCTTCTTGGCTCTGCTTTCAAGATGCTGCAGGTAAATAATTAAAGCTCAATATGTTATCAAAATACTTAAAGAAACTTCTGTTTATCCAAAGCTAAGTGCAAACTACAAAGCTCTGTCCAAACCTATAGACTGATCTGTGACATAAAAACCATCTGCCAACCAAGGTGACTCGGGCAAATTTACCAAGTAGTTGGATTACAAACCAAAGGCAGGTTTTTCTTACTAGAACACATCCTTCCTACAGACAATTTACACACATGGGCAAGAGAAAATCCTCACTAGAACATCCCTGCTGTGCACCTATATATACATCTAGATAAACTTGCACAGGAAACACTGGCTGTCCTAAACATTACATTAAAACAAACCCTATAAATACAATTATTTTTTTTCCAAAATGAAAGCATCAATGCATTGATCTGAAGACAGCGAGGTCTTTCAGTACAATATATGCTGACTTTGAAACACAATACATAAATTAAGTCCTAAAGACTATCAAGTCTTAGATTGGGAAAAAATAACTGGCTGTTCAAATAAAACCAAGATGTTTTTTCACTTCCATCTTGGTTGAATGCTCTAACCAGTTAAATGTTTCTTTTGCCAATAAGAACTGAAATTATTACTCCTACAAATACAATGTTAAGGCTACATGCTTAAAAAACACTAATTTTAAAACAAGCTCTAGTTGTTTAAATGATTTAATGAGGACAGTCTGAAAAGGTTTGCTCTTCTAAGCAGATAAAGTCTGACTTGCTTAAGAAAGCAGTGAACCAAAAAATGGGCCACCTAGTACCATTGCACCATGGTTTCACTATGAATACCCATTTGATGCCTCCAAGTATGATAAGCTACACCTAGTACCCCAACTAACCAAATATTGAGTAAAGCTACCATTTCATTTAGAAATAAGCTGCACATTGATTTAAAGAGATACTTCATAGACCCCTCTGCACTCAGTCACTGTGCACTGGACAATGCCACAATTCTTCAGGTATTACTTGTTTATTTGATGTACAGGAACAATGAAGTGCAGCAATTCCTGTCTCTGGTGCTGTAAACCCCTGAAGTGAAGCATGCATTTTTTTTCAAATACATACCAGTTAAAATGTATCAAAATCACCCTCTGGATTGTAAATGTATACTGTTGATTCTGCACTATAATTTTACAATTAATTGAGACAGTGTTAAGATATATAAACCCACAAACAATATAAATAATACACAGCTTTTTTCCTTTAATACATGCTTGTAATCTGCCACAAACTAGTTTGTTAGCATTTAGTTAGAATGTTATGTAATGCTTGAGGTATTTGTAATAAAAACAATCTATTTCTATTATCCAGTTTTTCACAGACACAAGAGCTATCTTCATCTGATTTTTATTAGGACTTCATCTTCCTCTGCTCTTTATGCATTTTTTAAGACTTCTGTCCTCTCCGTTTTCATCTCACCAACACATAGACACATTATATCCTCCTAACTCCTCACACAAATCTCAGCTTTCACCTTTTGCTCCTGCTTCCACCCATGAGAAGCTTCCGTGGGGTTTTATGAAACCCAGACCCAAAAAAACCACAACACCTGAGAGCATGAAGCTGAGTGAAAAAAGAAATCTGTTACAGAAGATGAACAACTGGTTCTACTAGTAAAACACCACTGGCAGTCCCGTCACTACAAGCCCAACATCCATCCCCAACTAGTAGAAAGGTGATGCATTTTCAGGGTGGAGGTTCCCCCCCCCCCCCCAAAAAAAAAAAAACCAACCCTTTACTTCATATGGTCTTTGAAGATGTCCTGTTCTTCCCTCTGCAGAAGGAAGAACAACGTTTTTTATTCTCTCACATCTCCCATATGCTACACAGAGATTTATTCCTCTGCAAGAGCACACTATGCAAGGGTTTAATCCTTCTGCTACCTTCTATCTCCACATCTAAGCCTCTTATCCATGACACCCTTATATGGTATTTAAACATTTTCCACCCTCTACTTTCACATCACTCCCGTTAGTTAGCCTGGAAAATATTCAGGAATTAAGGGCTTGCACTTTCAATAACCTAGCCCCACACAAAACACCCACTGCTGTGTTTTATTCCTTTGCTTTACTGACTTACAACATTCATTCAAACAGGACAAAACCTACATGAGAGCTGCCTTCTGAGCTGCATTTTTTCCTTGTTCATTGCCATCCCTTTTCACTTTCCCTGGCAGACTCCAGGATGTGGGGAAACAGGACCTACAGAAGATGCCTACCAAAAACCTGTACCAGTGAACATGGATACCAGCAACTAAGGTAAAGCCATAGACTCCTTCAATTAATTTCATAGGTTGCCCTATACAAAGCTAGGGTTTCTGGTGCAAAGTTTAAATGAGAGTAAAGAAACTGAGTTGCTACTGAACTACAGAGAGACAATATTTTTATTAGGAAAACTCAGAGAAGTCATTGTGTATCAATTTATACATTTATGTATTTTAACAACTATTGCCACAGCAATACCTTATGCAGAAAACACATACATACTAAGGCAGAGTTCTAGGTAGCAGAGACCATAATCCTAGTCACCACACAAGCACTGCTTTCTGCCAGCTCTCACTTTGGTTTAAACAGCCACTTCATAAGCACTCACACCCACCAAAGCGATGGTAATCCTCACTCAATGAGCACAATATTCTGAGGGAAAAATTGCTTTGTTCTTGAACATTCACCAAGCTCAAAGAACTCCCAGAACTTTGAGACTCTTTAGTCCAAAGGAGACTGTAGCAGCGTTGTAATAAAACACCCTCAAAATTAACTTTGAAGAAAAATTCTCTGGACTTTGCAATTATAAGAAAACTGACTGCCACTCAGCTCCTGGCAGTCAGTATTAAACGGTAATCCTTTTGTTTCTCACTGATGGACAAGTGAGATCACGTCCTGTTTCCTCCCCCCTTCAAAAGCAGTTTCTTGTCTGAGCAGAGCTCTTAAAACTAGACAACGGGCAGGCCTGATGCCTCTGCAGAAGAAACAAAGCAATTAAAAATCAGACGCCGGGTTCTTCTGTTGCAAGTAGTACTGACTTCTAATAATGTACCCATCTGATCCCAGTAATGAAAAAGCAACAAGGAAATACGGTTCTTCCTCAGACAGAATTCAAGACCTTTCACAAAGGAACAAGCTAACAAAATATGTGCAAGACATGAAAAAAGAAACAGGAAAAAACAAAATGTTCCATTCAATGCTTGGCACCATCCTCTTATGCGTGCTCCCCTTCCCCATGCAGAGGGCCTGAACAGGCAACCATGTGGGCCATCTTTAGCCCCCAAAATTTCAATCCCTGCATTCCTAGGTGATGGCTTCCATTATACCCACTGGGTTATGCCTACTGCAGACTGCCTGCCTGAATTTTAGCCTTGTCATCTAACCATGCTCACACCATCCTTTAAACGCTATGAGTAAGAACACCCCGAATGCTCACACCACCCCTACAAATCTTGCCCCTAGGAGCAGAAACAATACCCTCCCGAACGGTACTTCCCTCAATCCTACATCAAATAGCGCAGGAAGAGCATTTTACTGTCCATCTCAATAACTGTAAATTAATATTTCAGAGTCAGAAAACCAGAGCGCCGTGCCCTCCCTGTGCCTCCAGCATCCCCCAAGAAAAGCCTCCCCTCCCCCCGCGCTGCTGGAGAAAGAATCACAGTCACAAAGTGAGCGCAAACGCACCAAGGGGACGGCGCGATTCTGGAGAAATCTCCCTCCAGAGAGAACTTGAGCCGGTAAAAAAAAAAAAAAAAGGGGAGAGAGAAAACAGCGCACGAGAGAGAGATAAAAGGAGGGAGAGGGGGGGAGAAAAAAAGCAGCAGAGGAGCGGCGCTGTCTTCTCCACAAGCAGCACAGTGTTTTTGCTCTGTCTTCATTACCTGCTCACTAATTGTCACTGCTGAGTGCCTGGTGAGGCAGCATAAAGGATGCTAAAAGCTTTCCTTCTCCTTCTTGCAACACCATCTGCTTTTGTCTTCCAGGCTGATGGAGGTGAGGAAACAGTTTTCCTTTTAAAGGGGCAGGGTGGTATAAAGGCAACCCCTGGCTTTCTTTTTAATGCATTAAATAGGAAAAAGGAACTGGCCTTTTGCCCGTCCCTCTGTTGCAGGGATTGATTTATTGGGAGCAACGTCCTAGGGCTGGAAAGGTGGGAGATGCCCCAGCCCCCCCAGCCCCTGCCCTGCCCCTTGCCCACAGGCAGCAAAAAAAGGTGAGCACTGA
>NW_009953647.1:0-2951 GCF_000747805.2 Chaetura pelagica | reverse complement strand
CCAGACCCCCACACCCCCCTCCCAGACCCCCACAACCCCCCTCAGTGTAATAAGTAAAGCTCAGGGTTTTGTTTGTTAATCAAATCTTGCTTGTGTAAGGCAGATGGAAAGCCCCTGAATTGCTTTGGCCTTGGGAACCCAAGGAAATATATCTTGTTTGGGCATTCAAGGATGAGAAGCCTGCAGAAATATAACTACCTGGTGCTTATAATGCATAAAGCAGAGTGTAATGCATAAAGCAGTGAGGGTCGTCCTCTGGGAACAAAGAAGAAGAGGAAAAACTTCAAAAGCAGCACTAACACCCAGACACAGGGTACCTCAGGAGTGTCACATATGCTGAAACTTGAGAAGATATAAAATGGGACTTGTGAAGGGGTAATTTGGCGTGCCATTTGTTTTTTTTTTCAAAGCAATACCCTTGAGGCCGCCCAGCACTGGTTTGCTTACTGCTGCTTGCTCAATAAACCAATTTAAATAATTGGCGAGTTCCTGTCAATTCTTTTGGAACGCAATTTATAACACAAACAAAAAAGCTTATTGCAATAAAGCTCTTCCCAAAAGGCCACTGGAGATTCAGCCTGGTACTGGTGCAACACTGGTGTGGCTTGCAGTGGGTTTGGATTAAACACTGTGTGTGAAACAGCAGCAGGGGGGTCTGGGCAACAAACAGCATCTGGGAGCCAGCTCCAGACATCACCTGCAGTGACAAATTCCCAGATTTCCTGGGACTGGGTCACATCAGGTTTCTTCTACAGCTGGGGACCTGCTCGGGGGCTCCAGCCCTGCCAGGGGTATTTAGAAAGCAGGAACCCCACTGCCAAAGCTGCTGGCAAGGCCAGGAGGCAGCTCCAGCACCAGCCAGGAGAGGAGTCATCCACCACACGAGTTCTCAAGGGCTTCAGTGTCCGTTGCCACTGAGTCAGGATGGCATCTCTGGCCCCACTCCACTTGCCCCGTCCCATGAGTCGGTACTGGTAGGGAGTGCAGGGGCCAAAGAAGATGGCCAGAGCCAGGCGGGGGTCTGTCAGGAGCAGCCTCAGCACGCTGGGCTTTACACCAGCGCACGAAGCGATTTCATCAGTGTAGCCGATAAAACTCATCTTCAAGTTCTCCTCCTCGGATGGATTCCTTCAATGCGGAGTGAAAAAGACAGAAATCGAATAGCATCATCCCACTTCAGTTCCCAGCTTCACAGAAATCAAAAGCTCCGGGCCTGGACAAGTCAGCACACTGCAGGGAACAGACATCCTCTGAGGACATGTCCCAACCTCCCATAAAATCCTAGGGCCAAGAAGACAAGGCTTTAGCTGCCACATCTGTGATTAACAAGTTCCAGCCTTGTCTTAAAGCTCATCTTGACCTGCCAAAAATTACGACCAAACTGCCTCCCACCAGCTGAGCCCCGTTCCAGTAGGGTTTCTGAGTAAAAGGGTCACCATGGCCAGGCCACCAGCAGGCACAAAGCCAGCGGGGCAGGAGGACAGGGCTGAGGTAAGGGCTCTGGGAAGGCATGGAAGCCACAGGGACCTCAACATGCCCAGGGGTTTTTAAAATGGCCAAGGGACTTTCAAATGGCCAAGGGGCTTTTAAAATGCTGTGACACACCCTGACTCCAGGGGTCACCATGGCCAGGCCACCAGCAGGCACAAAGCCAGCAGCGCAGGAGGACAGGGCTGGGGAAGGGGCCCTGCCCTGACTCCAGGGCGGGCAAGGGCTTTGGGAAGGCATGGAAGCCACAGGGACCTCAACATGCCCAGGGGCTTTTAAATTGGCCTAGGGGCTTTTTAATTTGCCAAGGGGCTTTTAAAATGCTGTGACACACCCTGATTCCAGGGGTCACCATGGCCAGGCCACCAGCAGGCACAAAGCCAGCAGGGCAGGAGGACAGGGCTGTGCAAAGGGCCTTCCCCTGCTTACAGGGTGGCCCGGGGGTCCAGCGAGCTCCCTTTCCCCCCCAGGGGCAGAGACAGTGGCTCTCACCCTCCTTACAGGGTTGCCACTCCCTCCAGGCAGCTAAAGGAGCAAGAGGGCAAAAAGCCAACACCAGCAAAGACCTAGCCCTGCTTACAGGGAGGTCGCCCAGCTAAAGCTGGCCAGGTCACCCCAAAGGTGCCCGCCAGGCTCTTACGTGACCGTTGCCCAGAGCGCCTTTCTCCCGCCCCCTTTTCAGCCCAGTGCTGCTCCTCTTCTTGCTGGCTCTTTCTTGCTGTCTTTCAGAATGAGTATTCTTTTTTCTTTAACGGATTCTGTCAAGGAAGGGGGACATATTTAAGTCTGGGTATTTACCAGTTATAACTGCTACTCCAAGTTCAAGGTTGAATCTAGTAGCTGCCCTCCTCTTATGCTCTTTGCTTCTGCCACATTACGCCCTATTGTTCCTTATTCCTCCTCCCTTTTCCCAGATGGATTACCTCTCCAGTCCTCCACCCCTTCCGTGTTCAAAAGCCTCTTACCGAACTCACCATCAGGTTTTGGTAGATACTTCACTTCCTTCCTCCAGAGAGATGATGTGCATTCATTTGTTGAGTGTGGGCTTCAGGACTCTAAAAAAGAGAAAATTACATTGCTACTTTATAATTTGGATCTAACCCTATAAAGGAAGTTTTTTGTTTCATGAAAATCATTCTCTGTGACCTTCTTTTCATCTGTCTTACGTCTTTTTTTCCTCTAAGTTCGCCTAGATTTTCCCTCTACAGTGCTGCCTGCCTTCCATGAGAGACAGATATTCCCTCAGAAATGCTCATTTTTCTCCCCTGAATTACTCCAGATTCACCTCTCTAAAAGAGGATACTTTGTTTCACCTAAATTACCTCAGGTTTTATGAAAGATGCCACCTGAGTCCCGTCTAAGTTACTTTAGGATTTTTCACTCCAAAATACTGCCTGCCTTCTCTGAGAGTCATCAGGCTTTCCCTTATAAATGCTCATTTCTCCCTCACCCCTGCCCCCCCC
>NW_009953646.1:9750-29765 GCF_000747805.2 Chaetura pelagica | reverse complement strand
ATTCAGCCTGGAGAAGAGAAGGCTCCAAGAACACGTTATAGCGAAAGGGGACCGACAGGAAAGCTGGGCAGGGGCTTTTCACCAGAGAGGGCAGTGATAGGACAAGGGGTAATGGTTTTAAACTGAGAGAGGGGAGATTTAGGTTAGACATCAGGAAGAAATTCTTCACCATGAGGGTAGTAAGGTGCTGGAATAGGTTGCCTAGGGAGGTTGTGGAAGCCCTCTCCCTGTGTTGAGGTTTTTTTAGCAAACAATGGACATCCAGCTTTTACTGAAAACACCTGGGCCTCACTGGCCAAGGACTCTCTCATGGGAACCAGCTGATAAAAGTGAGCAACGAAGTAAACAACCGGATGTGCCAAAGAAGGAAGTTGTGTGGAGAGTTCTGACTGAGCATGTGCGTGCTTAAGGCTAGGAATCAATCACTGTTTAGATCTTGGCAGGCTTTAGTACAATTGACCAATCATAAGTGTAGTTCTGGACATGTAGACACGGGAAGAGACTATATATAAGTGCCTGTCATCTCTAATAAAGTGAAGTTTTGCTTTATCAATCATATTGATTGTCTGCATTCTTCCCTCGCCGATCGGCTCTGCAACATCCCTGGAGGTGTTTAAGGCCAGAATTGGATGAGGCTTTGTGTAACCTGGTCTAGCGTAAGGTGTCCCTGCTCATAGCAGGGAGGTTGGAAACTGATGATCTTTAAGGTCCCTTCCAGCCTTAACCATTCTATGATTCTATGATTCTCCTATTCTCTCTCACTTCCTTCTGAAAATGGTTAGTTAACGCAAGGCTGTTAGAAATGAAATGTAGTGTTGATTTTGCATTCTAGTGTTAGAAACAGTGTCGGGTTTGGTTTATATCTATATATCCTAGTGGTTTAAATATATAGTTTCTTTGAGAGAAGTGAGATATCTGCACATTCTAAGGACACCAGGAGTGGTTTATGGCCCAAGAAACTGAGGGAGTGAATTGGGCTCCATCTGGGGATCTAAACATGGAGACGGATTTATGGCCCAAGATAAGATCGAACAAAGCCACTTCTATCTTCCTCCTCAGGGCAGGATGACACCAGTAGATTTGTTAATTGGGAAGACAGCCCAAGGGGCAAGAAAGGTCAAAATTTTACCTTAAAAGGTAAAAAGTAAACTGCTAGAATGGAATGTGTAAACAGGGGCGGGAAACTTATAGGATAATTTGAAGCGTCGGATAGGCTGTAAACCCTGGAGTACCCAGCCAGTGGGGAAACAGGGGAGGGAACTTGGCATCGGGAATAGGGAATATAAACCGTTATTCACCTTACTATGGGTGTGCCTACTTGTTTAGGTCACCCTTTCTTGCAAGAATGTAAATAAACTGGTTCGTTGAAGGATCTGTGTGGGCCTGTTAATTGGCATGACAAACGGTTCTCACAAGGCCTGCTGCAATTTTTTCCCAGGTCATGCAGCTTGAACATATATGTATCATGACTTTTATAATAAAAATGTCAGCCATTATGATTGTGCAGCCTGAACATATCTAATAATCAAAGTATCGTCCTTTATGAGTTATTCCTTCTAAAGTTTTAATTAAAGCCAGTGTTCAAATACAGACCTTGAGTTTTGTTTTGACCTATAAGGTTATAAAGAAGGTATGTTTATTCAGCGCTGGGTGCACGGGATCACTCACGCCCTAGAGCTGTTGGCAAGCTCATTATATGCCACAAAGTAATACATATTCATCCATGTTGTTGCATATACATTAGGTGTCTGAGGATAGGAAGGGGTTATTACAATTAGTTCGAGGAAATCATTATCATAGTTGCCACCCCGGACTCCTCCTTGCTGCATCTGCACAGTGTCTCCTGGAGGTCGCGGGCAGGGGTCTTTGAGATGAAGGCTTGCATGTCTTCCTCGCTGTGCGCTTTTCACCTCTGGCATTCCTTTCCTTAAAATTAGTCGAAGCTGGTTGATGTGCCGAGGTCTGCACAACGTCTCTGCTTTCTCAGCAAGCTTCAGTTTAAACATTCTCTCACACAATACCCTCACTTACATTCCAAGCCTTATCTAAGCTAAACAATGCCATCCTGTTTACTCCTTATGTGCTAGTCCCCTTTATCAGTTTCACCTGAAGCTGATCAAGGGGTATATGACGTTGAGCATTTCCTTGGACTGCAACATTTTAATGACTCTTCAGTAATTACAGGGACAGGTCTGAGACTAAGATTGGATCTAGGCACACCTAGGCTCTGTGGAGAACTGGCCTCCAAAACCTTATGTCTCTCACTGAAATTGACTGTAATACAGAGACGGGACTTCATCACGAGCTGCATGTAGGCCTGGGAGCCGGAGGCCTAAGACTGCAAAGCAATGAATGCCGATAACGACGATCGTTTGTGGGTCGTTACCGTGCCCATTGCCCGCTGCTGCTTGTACAAAGGAGAGAGAAGACAAAAGAGAGAGAAGAAAAATCAAATAAAAGCAGCCCTAGCTGAGACCACTACAGGCTATGATTATTTGTCTCCCGTTTTATGAAAAGTGAATAGGCATTTTAACCTTAGCTGTGCATTAATATCATACGATCTAACTTCCCCATAGCAACATCCCAAAGAGGGAAAGAAATGGCATAAAGTTGATCTGAGGAAAGCCAGATGGCCTACCTTGGTAGAAAGGACTAACACATAAGGAGTAAACAGGATGGCACTGCTTAGCATAGATAAGGCTTGGAATGTATAGATAAGGCCTGAATTGTGAGGGAAGGGATTGTGTGGGAGGATGCTCCCACAGAAACTTGCAGAGAAGACAAGACCCTGGTGCAGACCCCAGAAAGGAATGCCAAGAGGTGAAAAGTGCACAGCGAGGAAGACATACGGCCTTCATCCCAAAGACCCCTGCCCACGACCACCAGAAGATACTGCGCAAGTGCAACAAGGAGGAGCTCGGGGGGGCAACTATGCTAATGATTAATTGTAATAACCCCTCCCTATCCTCGGACACCTAATGTATATGCAGCAGTATAGATGAATATGTATTACTTTGTGGCATATAATGACCTTGCCAATAGTCCTAGGGTGTGCACGCTTGTGGAGGAGCGATCCCCCGTGCACCCAGCGCTGAATAAACATACCTTCTTTATAACCTTATTGGTTCTAAAGTCGTTATTCCGCACGTCAGCTACGCTACCACAACTCGCCTCACTCCCCCCGGCTCCAGGAGGACGTGAGTACAACATCACCATTCAAACCTTTCACCTCTAACGCCTTCTCCCTCTGGGCGTGTAATTGGCCCCTCTTGATACATCATAGGATATTCAATAGAAATATAGCCTAATAAAAATTTACTAAAGTAATGAATTTGCTATACTAAGAGGGTTGCTTTTAAACCAAGGTACTTTGTGAAACTATCAATCAACTATGCTAAGCATCCTGTAGGTTGTGACATCAAGTCTTCTAAGACCCTGGGCACCCACAGACAACACTCATGTGAACTCTGACCCACCTGGGCAATCTACCAGCGGGAGACTGGAGACAGGACCAGGACAAAGACGACAAAAGGCTAGAATCAACAAAGACCCCCACAGGAGACCTTCGAGCATGCATAATTACAAAGATAGCCAATTCCAGGAAATAAAATTACTATGTAAAACAATTCTGGGGACTCATTGACATAGAACTGAATATGCATGTTTTTGGTGTATATTAGTTGGGGTGTTTCACTGACTCATCGGAGCACTCATGGTGGAGAATCCCCAGTGCTGCCCAGCACTGCAATAAAGAATGCCTGCTCAATAACAGCTTGTTTGTTGTTATTGGGTCTTGATCTCGGAATCCTTACCCAGCTGCACCTAGCCTCCCACTGCGGTGAGGAGTGTTAGAAAGCAAGGGGGTTTGGAAGCTCCGAAATTTTTGTTTCAGAATGATGTTGTTCCAAATGCAGGGTCCATCACCCAGTGTGCAAGAACCCAATCCGCACACAGAGCCAAGATATTTGCTTTAATATCCAGGTCTGCTCAGAAAAGGGAGCAGGGTGGTATTCCACAAAGCAAGCTCAGGTTCCTAAAATGCAAGTGCTACTTTTATACCTAAAAGTATGATAAAGAACTTTGTCTTTAACATTCTATTCATGCCTGTGAGCTGAGGCCTGCAAACAGTAATGCCTGCAAGTTGGGGGCCTGTAACAATAGGTGATAAGACAAGCATTTCACACTGATGTGCCTGGTTCTTACTTGTTACGCAATTTTGTCAGATAACTATTGTGAAAATGAATATGTATAGTAATTCTAGGGTATTTAATGTAAATATATATTGATGAAATATATAAGTTTTGCCTGTTGCCATTTGTGGTATGCACGGAGGAGGAACTCATCCCCCCTGTGCATCCAGTGCTTTAATAAATAATGCCTGTCTTCTAAAACTTAAAACCAAGTGTTAGAGGGTTCTTTCTGCCACTGGATTTTATGGTATCATTTTGGCGACCCAGATGGGACACCACTCCTGTACCTCGACAGATTCGTGGGATCACAAAACCTCCAGCTGGCATCAAGAGCTTCTCAGGGAGAATCTCTAAACTAAAGAGCTTGGAGCAAGTTCTATGGTAAGATTAAAGGCATTCTTTTGGCATTTGTTTTGGGGTTCAAGTCCCCTGTTTGGTTGCCTGCCTGTAAGACATGGCAAAAGCCTTGCAAGGTTGGGCTATAAGGGTACCTAAGGGGTTCTAGTCCCTTCTTGAGTAAGTTATGCATGTGAGAAACGTTTGTCGCGCCAATTAACAGGCCCACACAGATCCTTCAACTAAGCACAGTTTATTTACATTCTTGCAAGAAAGGGTGACCTAAACAAGTAGGCACACCCATAGTACGGTGAATAACGGTTTATATTCCCTATTCCCAATGCCAAGTTCCCTCCCCTGTTTCCCCACTGGCTGGGTACTCCAGGGTTTACAGCCTATCTAACACTTCAAATTATCCTATAAGTTTCCCGCCCCTGTTTACACATTCCATTCTAGCAGTTTACTTTTTACCTTTTAAGGTAAAATTTTGACCTTTCTTGCCCCCTTGGCTGTCTTCCCAACTAACAAATCTACTGGTGTCATCCTGCCCTGAGGAGGAAGATAGAAGTGGCTTTGTTGGATCTTATCTTGGGCCATAAATCCTTCTCCATGTTTAGATCCCCAGATGGAACCCAATTCACTCCCTCAGTCTCATTGTTTTACTTGTGTCTGGTAATTGTTAAAAAGTCAGGTCTCCTTGTTTCACTTGTGTCTGTCATTGTCTATTTCACCTGTATCTTGTACTTGTGTTATTAAAATGGGTACTATATCCTTGGCAGGAAGTGACATTACCAATTGTTCACCATTAGGATGTATTCTGGGAAATTGGAGTAAGTTTGGGAGTAACCCCTTACCCAGAAAATTAGATTATGTATTGTAATTGTTGGTGGCCACTTTATACCCTGAAACATGGGGGGAAATGTCCACGGCTTGGAACTATTATTTATAACAATATTGTATTGCAGTTAACTTTGTTTTGTAAACATGAAGGAAAATAAGATGAAGTACTGTATGTGGATGCTTTTATGACTTTAAGAAATTATTATGGTACTAGAAGGAAATGTAAGTTGTTAAATGTGCAGCCTGCAGTATGCAGGATTGAGAACTAGTGAGGAAGGGTGTTGTAAATTGGTGAAAGGTGATGAGAATGTAGAAGATGTGCAGTTGTTGGTACCCTCAGCTCCCCTCTTCACCCTAGTAATATGGGGGAGGGGAGCGAAAGGGGGCGAGTGGGAGATCAGAGGATACGGATTTCAGTCCGGTGGCTGGGAGAATGAGGGGACAGTGTCCCGCTTTTCAGGCCCCTTTAAGACAAGCAGTCAGAGTGGAGGGGCAACATGTTGATGTGCATGATGCTTTTAAAGCATCAGACCTGTTGAATTGGAAACATCTGTGGGGCTAATTGGGAGAAAGAGTTTGAGCTACTCAAAACAATAATTATAATATATAGCCCCACCTGGGGGCCATATCCAGTCATTTTTAGAAATCCTCTTCACTAATGAGTGTCCTAGTTTGAGCCAGGATGAAGCCAATTTTCATTTTGCTGATTTTATTTCCTTAAGTGAGTTTTCTTTTAACTAGCAACACTCTGTTCTAGCTAAGGCTGATAAGACAGTGGAATGTTTTTCTAACTGCTGGGGCTTCAAGGTCACACCTTCACTCTGCCAGCTCAGACACTACGGGGAGATCTGTGACCCCCCCGTAGGAGTCTTGAGTTAGACAGACAGCAAAATTGGCCAAAGATATTCCATTCCATATATCTACGTAAGCTCAGAGGAAGGTCAGAGATCATGGAAGAAAACTTCCTTCCTGTTTCTTCTTCCCTTCTCTTCCATCCATGGTCGGCATCCGAGGAGGACTTCTTCTATCCATCACCGTTGACCCTTAGGCTCGAGCTTTCCTGACCCTCATCACTCTGTGCTTTCTCCAGCAGCAGCTCTGGAATTTCTCAGGACTGTTCCAGCTCAGGGGAGTGCTGTGGGAGCTGCTGGGGTGGGGGGAGGTGAGAGGTTTTTGCTCATATGTAAACATATTTGTATATAATTGTATATATATTTTTTCTTATATCATTAGTGTTTAATTAAAGCTGTGTAGTTTAGTTTTCAATCCAGCCAAGTCTCTCTTTCTCTCTCTCCTTCCCTACCTGGGTGGGAGAGGGAGGTGATCAAGAGCATTGTTTTCAGACCTGAGTCAAATTATGACAATGAGGAAAAGTTAATAGTTTGAAAAAGCTACAATGAAGTTGGGAAAAGTTACAATATAGCTGGGTAAGGAAAGGGATAATTTTTTGTGGATACGGGAGCTACTTATTCTGTTCTAAGTTCTTGCAAGGAACCTTTTGGTACCTATAGAACCTTTTCTGTTAGATCTAGTAGAAATGTTAAGGAAGAATTAGGCCTTATGGAAACTTACTAGAGTGAATCTATCTTATGAGAATAGAGTATTTTTTATAGAAGATTACTGGGTGGAAGTTGTGTTTTGTGAAATCTTGCTCCTGTGTTTTGTTAAGTTTTGTTGCTGCGTTCCTGGGAAAGTGATAGTGCCCCAGAATTGTTGTTAAGTAATGGCAACAAGAGTACCAACAGTTGTCGATATTTAGTCTGCCCCAGTCTGCCCAGTTCGTGGGACGGAGATAATGGTAAAACTCGTGATGCCCAGCTTTGACACTTGGCCCATTCACTGAGTAATGCCCATATTTGGGGGCAAAGCATCCGGGTTCAACTAAAGGTCACTAGAAAAACATCCCTCTAACAACCACAAAGGGGTACCAGAGATCATCAAATCTTTCCTGGAAAAGTTTTATCTGTCTATTGCCCACGAGTAGTGATGTCATGGTTTGACTCAGGATCACTCCACAACCTCTCTGGGCAGCCTGTTCCAGTGCTCCATCACCCTCATGGTAAAGAAGTTTCTCCTCATGTTGAGGTGGAACTTCATGTGTTGTAACTTGGTGCCATTTCCCCTCGTCCTACCACAGGGCACCACTGAAAAGAGACTGGCCCCAGCATTAAACCGTGACACTCCCCAGCTCGCTTGCTGTCCTTCCCTGACCCGTGAGTGACCACTCACTGTCAGCGCTTAGGGGTCCCTGCAGAGCCCATGCTGTTGTTGGTGCCACACGGGGCAGGGGAAGGAGCAGAGAGGGGCCATGTAAGGGTGGTGAAAATGGGGCATCTGCCGATAGAATTGGCAGCGCTGAAGGTGCCTGCGGGAAGCTGGCTGTGATATACTGTTCTAGACCCCACTACAAGAAGGACATTGAGGTGCTGGAGCCTGTTCAAAGAAGGATAACGCAGCTGGTGAAGGGTCTAGAACACAAGTCTCATGAGGAGCAGCTGAGGGAACTGGGGTTGTTCAGCTTGGAGAAAAGGAGGCTCAAGGAAATCACAGAATTGCAGAATCCTAGGGGTTGGAAGGGACCTCGAAAGATCATCTAGTCCAACCCCCCTGCCATAGCAGGATCACCTAGAGTACATCACACAGGAATGTATCCAGGCAGGTTTTGAATGTCTCTATAGAAGGAGACTCAACCTCTCTGGGCAGCCTGTTCCAGTGTTCTGTCAGTCACACAGTAAAGAAGTTTTCCCTCACATTTATGTGGAACCTCCTATGCTCCAGTTTGCACCCATTGCCCCTTGTCCTGGACATCACAGAGAAGAGCCCGGCTCTGTCCTCCTGACACTCGTGCTTAACATATTTATAAACATTGATGAGGTCACCCCTCAGTCTCCTTTTCTCCAAGCTAAAGAGACCCAGCTCCCTTGGCCTTTCCTCATAAGGGAGATGTTCCACTCCCTTAATCATCTTTGTGGCTCTGCGCTGGACTTCTTCAAGCAGTTCCGTGTCCTTCTCAAATTGAGGGGCTGTCACGAGCCGATGCCAGGGGCTACCAGCTGTCAGGATGCTTCTGCGACTCTCCCCCCTCCCCCAATGTGGAGGTCTTCGTGAATGAAACCAAGGGCTCACACACGGTGTTCGCCTCTCACAGAGGAACGGCCGCTGCGGGACCGTATTTTAGAGTATTTTAGAATACCCCTCCTCACCACGCTCACAAATTGTTACTGAGACCAATGTCGGTTTATGAATCAACCGGTTTATTAAGGGTTAACACAAACTGAGGGACCAAGGTTCAGGAGAGGTAGACTAGGTATATATATCAGGAAAATAATTCAAAGGTATTCCCCACAGGGGATTTCCCCACAGGGGCCCAGAACTAGACACTATATTCCACATGCGGACTCACCAAGGCAGAATAGAGGGGGAGGAGAACCTCTCTTGACCTACTAATCACACAAAATGGAATAACGAAGTAGACGAATTGGCCTGAATGAATTGGATTGAAATCAGAGAGGCCCTAACGCAAGGCCACTGAGTGGGGAAAGCTCCTAGAGTGGTTACATTGTAACATGGTGGTAAACGTGGGCACTCTGGCAATTATGATTTATATAAGGAAGCACAAGCCAGAGGTTGGCCTGTAACTAAAGATATGCGTAAAACTAGAATTTCCTTGTGTGATCAGTGTAAAATAAGACTTGGACATCACCCTATGAAAGATCTGTTACATCTTAGAGACTCCAAGAAACTATGGGACGCATGGCAGATTGATTATATAGGCCCTTTCAGAAAATCTGGGGGAAAGCAGTATATAATCGCAGTTGTAGAAATAATTTCTGGATTGATGTGTGCTGAGGCATACACCGAAGCAACAGGGGAAAATACTATACATTTTCTAGAAAAGATCTTTGGTACACTGCCCAAACGTAACACCATTCAATCAGGCAATGGGTCGCATTTTACCTCTTACTGTGGGCAGAACAAGAGGGAATTAAATGGATCTTGCACACCCCTTACTATCTGCCAGTGAATGGAATAGTTGAGCAGACTAACAGCTTGCTAAACGGTGTCTTAAAGCCAAATTGTCCCAGGTGGGATGAGAGGCTTAGTTACACCTTAACAGTAGTAAATAATAGATGGGGAGTCAACAGCTGCTCCAGATTTAATGTGTTCTACAGCCACCTTTGAGCAATCCTTTACCAAGCAATCACAGGGTGACAAGGGACTCTTGTCAAAACTCAATCAGAAAACAGAAACATACCTATACCATGGGGGAAACTGTACTGGTAAATTTGCCAAACACTGGAAAGATTCAATTGGTTTTAGATACACTGCTGAATCGAAATACATGGAAGGCTGTGGATTCAGAGAGGAAACTTTATACAACTAGGACAAATTGGATTATGTGTGTTGTGTAAGGTGATTAATTATTGTAGAGCCCAAATGTTCTTTTCTTGCCATCTTTCTGTTCTGTTATTTTGCCTCTTTCTTGGAAGGTGATATGTCATCTTTAATATGTGATACGATGCTTATAGCTCAGGATTTTCAGATCTGACATTGGCAAAAGCCGTTACACTACTGGGTTGTGAGCTACCGCAGGAGGTCTGATCATCCTTCTGATGGAGGTTGCTGAAAGTGTCAGAGACTGATCACCTCAGAGACACAGTGTGTGCAACCTTATTGCATCATTGCTCACTTCTTTTCCCTAGTTCTTGTGATAATGGCATGTGTGGCATTCAGAATTTACAGTGTTTGTCTCGAACAATCCAAGAGATAAGTGATGGACTCTGGCACTCAAGATATCTGTTTTGTGTCCTGTGACATCTGAGAAACAACATCTGTTGAGATCTGCAGAAGGACTAAAGAGATTTGCAGCTTTCTCTGGGAGCAGGCTAAACCTGTGGTGCCAGTGGCCTTATCCTCTCCTTCGTTATGCAGACACCTCAGCAAAAAAAGACTATCTGCAGGACTTAACCTGGTGCCATACCTATCCCCCTTGTTATCTCGGAAGTTTTTTTGGAAGAGCACGGAGAAGATAGGAGTTTTTCCTTACTCCGGAAAGAAAAGTGGGGGGGCAGTGGCCAAGAACTGTATAAAAGTTTGGGACTCTGGAATGAGAAGAAGAAGAAGAAGAATGGGAAGAAGAAGTACTTTTCCACCAAGAACCTCTTCCCCACCGACGACATCGCTGGACCGTGGGTGGTAACTATGCTCTCTTGCTTGCTGTCCTCTATCTCTCTGCTTTCTCCTCTCTTTTCTGTCTCTGTTTTCCTGTCTGTCCTATCCGCTCTAGGGACCTTTGCTGTGTTACTCTAATAAAAGTTTGTTGTGCACATGACATCTGACCTCGTTTGCGTCTTAATTTCACCAGTTGGGATCACCTTTATAAAAAATTGCCGCGTATCCGAATACCGGATCGTGACAGCATGGTTACAATGTCTACTGAAAATTCTCAAGACCAGGTTAATTCATCCACTCTGAGATAAAATTGCTTTATATTTGATGACAAGAAAAGGTTTTTATGGAGACAAAAATGTTGCATATAGATAATAGGACATTGCTTGCAAATATCTGAGCAGATTTGTATTTTTTTATATTATGAAATATACTGTACATGTTTTTCTAGAGGTATGAAAGTTAAATGTAAATATTATGGTAGAAATAATTATGTCAACTGTTAATTGTTGTAAGCTTTTACATGTTCTTTTGCAAATTATCATACACCAAGTGTCTGATACAACGTTTCTTTAAGGCAAAGAGAGCCGGAGTTAAAAGGTGGTATGGGAATGTATCATTCTTGACTGTGGTAATCACTAAGTGCTACAGCTGCTGTTACAAGTCATAATATATTTTTATAGTTCTTTAATATGAAAGATTATAAGATTGTTATAATGTATATAGATCAATAGTTTTATGTGAGCCATGGGGTGAAGTATAAGGGTTATGCCCTTTAGCACAGAAAATATATGCCTCCCATAAAACTGTTTCACCATAAAAGGGAGACTAAATGGACACTAAGGCATGGTTGGTGCTTGTGGCACCAGGAACCTGTCAAGAGCTGAGGTGCAGACTTCTTGTGGAGGGGGGCTTGCCTTCCTGCGGGTGATCTGTTCTGGGACTCAAGATTGGCTGGGCCAGGGCTGGCATGCAGATGGGATAATGTATTGTGGCACCTAGAACAGTGCACTGTGTCACCCTAACCTGGACAGAAGTCACAGAATGGTAGGGGAAGGCTTCTGCCTCTTGTTGAAGGGAGAACGGAAATCACTGGTAGCCTACAGGCACACCACTCTGCTGCTGCTGCTCCTGCTTCTGGGAGAATACTATCTTTCTACCAGATCTTTGTGGAATCCTAGGGAGCTGAAGGCTGAAATCCTATTGCTCTTTTAAGAGGAGAGAGCTGAGATCCCTGCCTGCTCCCATGCCTCTGCCTGCAGCCAAGCCAAACCGCCTGAGCGCTGCCACGCACCACTACCGCCCAAGCCACGAGCACTGCCATGCCACTGCTGCCCACATGGTGTGTGTCTGCTGCCGTCCAGCTCATCCGGCTGCTAAATGTTGATTGCCAGCAGCTGGAGGTCCCCCAAGAGCTGTTGCTGCCGCCACATTCAACGCGCTGGGAGTGTAAGAGCCCCATCCATAAATCTTTCCTGCTTTCCTAGCATTCACTCTCTGGGAATAGTGGGTGGCCCATTCTCACACGCACAACAGCGACCCCAACAGGAGGGATCTGTAATGTGTTCTAAATTACCTTCCTTTATCATCATAATCTTCCTTCTATCTTTTGCACCTTATCCATGGCTTACATTATATTTACATTTGTACATCCCTGCTCTGTTTATAAAGTAACAGCACACAGAAGCCCCTCACTCAGCGTCCTCATTCCCTCTTTGAGTGAGAGTGCGTACTACCTTTGGGGGGGATTTCAACGGATATCAAGTCCAAAATGGGAGGTTTAACTACTCAAACCTCTCTTGGTTTTGAACCCTTGCAGTATTTCATTAGGTTTCTCCCTGCCCAACTCTCCAGCCTTCTGGTGTGTCAGCCACTCCTCCCAGTTTTGTATCATCAGCAAACTTGCTGCAGGTACACTCTGTTCCCTCATCCAGGTCGTTGATGAAAATATTGAATAGTACTGGTCCCAGTACCAACTCCTGAGGGATTCCACTAGTCACAGACCTCCAACTAGATTCTGTCCCATTGACCACAACTCTCTGACTTCTTCCTTTCAACCAGTTCATGATCCACCTCACTACCCAGTCATCCAGACCACACTTCCTCAGTTTATCTACAAGGATGCTGTGGGAGACGGTGTCAAATGCTTTACTGAAATCAAGATAAACCACATCTACCGCCCTACCATCATCTATTCACCTAGTTACATCCTCATAGAAGGCTATAAGGTTGGTCAAACATGATTTCCCCTTGGTAAAACCATGTTGACTGCTCTTAATGACCACCTCATCCTTGATATGCCTAGAGATAGTGCCAAGAATAAGTTGTTCCATCACCTTTCCAGGGATGGAGGTGAGGCTGACCGGTCTATAGTTACCCAGGTCCTCCTTCTTGCCCTTCTTGTAGACTGGAGTGACATTTTCTTTCCTCCAGTCCTCAGGCACCTCTCCTGTTGCCCATGACTTACCAAAGATGATGGAGAGTGGTCTAGCAATGACCTCCACCAGCTCCCTTAGCACCTGTGTGTACATTCCATCAGGACCCATCGATTTATGGATGTCCAGATTATGATGTCCAGATCCCTAACCCAATCCTCATCTACCAAAGCAAATTCCTCCTTCATCCTGACTTCTTCTGGGGCTTTAGGGATCTTGAGCTCCTGAGGAGAGTCTGCAGCAGTGTAGACAGAGACAAGGAAAGCATTCAGCACCTCTGCCTTCTTTATATCCTCTGTCACCAGGTCACCCACCTCATTCAGCAGTGGGTCTACATTGCCCCTAGCGTTAGTTTAATCTGCAAAGTATTTGAAGAAGCCCTTTCTATTGTCTTTGACCTCACTTGCAAGGTTCAGTTCCAAGGAGGCCTTAGCTTTCATAATTTCTTCCCTACATCCTCTGACAACAGTCCTATATTCCTCCCAAGTGACCAGCCCCTCCTTCCATGTTCCATAGATTCTCTTTTTCTACTAGAGTTTGTGCAGCAGTTCCTTGTTTAACCGTGTGGGTCTCCTGGCTCCCTTACTCGATTTCCTACCCATTGGGATGCTCTGATCCTGTGCTTGCAAGAAGTGGTCCTTGAATGTTGACCAACTATCTTGAGCCCCTTTACCATCTAGTACCCTGTCCCATGGGATTTCCCTTAACAATTGCTTGAAGAGGCCAAAGTTGGCCCTGCTGAGGTCCAGGCTTGTGATCCTGCTAGGCATTCTGTTCCTCCCACACAAGATCCTGGACTCCACCATCTTGTGATCACTGCAGCCAAGGCTGCCATTGACCGTCACCGCTTCAACCAGACCATCCTTGTTAGTGAGTACAAGATCCAGCAGCGCTCCTCTCCTAGTTGGTTTCTCCACCATTTGCATCAAAAAGTTATCATCAATGTACTGGAGGAACCTCCTGGACTGTGAATGGCTGGCTGAGTAGGCCTTCCAGCAAGTATCTGGGTAGTTAAAATCCCCCATGACAACCAAGGCCTGTAATTGTGAGGCTGCTTTCAGCTGCCTGTAGAAAGCCTCATCAACTCCCTCATCCTGATCAGGAGGCCTGTAATATACCCCCACAACAGTATCATCCATGCCAGCCTGCCCCTTAATTCATACCCACAAACTTTCCACACGCTCCTCATCCACCTCTGGACAGAACTCAAAACCTTATCTTTCACTACAACTATCTGAAAAGAGGTTGTAGTGAGGTAGGGGTTGGTCTCTTCTCCTAATATCAAGTGATCGAATAAGAGGAAAAGGCCTCAAGTTGTGCCAGGGGAGGTTTAGGTTGGATATTAGAAGAAGCTTCTTCATTGAAAGGGTAATAAAACACCGGAATAGGTTGCCCATGGAAGGGGTTGAGTTTCCATCCCTGGAGATATTTGGAAGACATGATAGAATCATAGAATCATAGTATATGCTGAGTTGGAAGGGACACATCAGGATTGTGGCCAACTCCTGTCCCTGTGTAGGGCAAACCTAGAATCACACCATATGCCTGAGAGCATCATCCAAACACTTCTTGAACTCAGGCAGGCTTGGTGCTCTGACCACTTCCTTGGGGAACTTGTGCCAGTGCTCAACCACCCTCTAGGTGAAAAACCTTTCCCTGATGTCCAAGCTAAACCTCCCCTAATTCAGCTTTCTGACATTTCCCTGAGTCCTGTCATTGGTCACAGGAGTGAAGAGATCAGTACCTGCCCTGTCTCTTCCCCTTGTGAGGAAACCATAGGCTGCAATGAGGTCACCCCTCAACCTCCTCTTCTCCAAATTGAATAATCCAAGTGATCTCAGCTGCTCCTCATAAGTCATCCATTCCAGACCCTTCATCATCCTCATGGCTCTCCTTTGGATACTCTCCAATAGCTTGATGTCCTTTTTATATTGTGGTGCCCAAAACTGAACACAGTACTCAAGGGGAGGCTGCACCAGTGCAGAGTAGAGTGGGACAATAATCTTGCTCAACTGTCTGGCAACACTGTGCTTGATGCACCTCAGGACACGGTTGGCTCTCCCAGCTGCCAGGGCATGCTGCTGGCTCATATTCAGTTTGCCATCAACCAGGACCCCCAGGTCCCTCTCTGCCATGCTGCTCTCCAGCCACTTCTTCCCTAGTCTGTACTTACCATGAGGGTTGCCCCGTCCCAGGTGCAGAATCCGGCACTTGCCCTTGTTAAACTTCATGTGGTTGGTGACTGCCCACCTCTCTAACCTGTCAAGGTCTCTCTACAAGGTCTGCCTGCCCTCAAGGGAGTCAACAGCTTCTCCCAGCTTTGCATCATCAGCAAACTTACTTAAAATTCCTTTGAGTCCTGCGTCCAAGTCATTGATGAAGATGTTGAAGAGGACTGGGCCTAGGATGGAGCCCTGTGGGACCCCACTAGTGACTGGTCGCCATCCTGATGTTACCCCATTCACTGTCACTCTTTGTGTTTAACCTGTGAGTCAGTTGCTCAGCCATCGTATGGTATGCCTGTCCAGCTGTATGCTGGATATTTTGTCCAAGAGAATACTGTGACAGTATCAAAAGCTTTGCTGAAGTCCAGAAATATTACATCCACTGGCTTCCCTTGATCAACAGGGTGGGCTACCTTGACATAAAAGGAAATTAAGTTTGACAAGCAGGCCTTTTCCCCTCATGAAGCTGTGCTGGCTGTGACTGCTGACTGCATTGTCCTCCAGGTGTTTTTCAATACCTCCCAGAATAATCTTTCCCATAATTTTGCAAAGCACCAAAGTTAGACTGACTGGCCTGTAGTTTCTAAGGTCCTCCTTCTTGCCCTTCTTGAATATTGGAACATTATCCAACTTCCAGTCAACTGGGATCTCTCCAGATTCCCAGGACTTCCCAAAAATCATCAAGAGAGGCCTGGTGATGACATCAGCCAGCTCTTTGAGGATTCTCGGATGGATCCCATGAGGCCCCATGGACTTGTAGGGATCTAACTGTAGCAGCAGATCCTGCAGAAGTTCAGGATCAACTAAGAGTTGATCCTTGTTGCAGTCATGGTCCTCCAGTTCTGGGCGTTGAGGCCCCCTTGGTCCATCATCAGTGTTGAAGACAGAGAAAAATAATGCATTAAATACCTCTGCTTTGACTATAACCCTGTTGGTGAGGTGACTGTCCTTATCCTGTAAAGGACCAATGTTGATTCTACACTGCCTTTTGCTGTTAATGTATTTAGAAAACCCCTCTTTTTATTGTCCCCCATAGCTCTGGCCAGTTGCAGCTCCAGTTGGGCTTTGGCCTCTCCAATTTTCTCCCTACAGTGGTTAGCAGCATATGTGTATTCTTTCCGCATCACCTGACCTAGTTTCCACTGGGCATACACCTTCCTTTTTTGCCTAATCTGAAAGAGCAGATCCCTGTTCAGCCAAGCTAGTCTTCTGCCTCATCTGCTTGACTTCCGACATTTTGGAATTGCCTGCTCCTGTGCCCTTACTCTACACTCTCGCTCTGGCAGTGCTCCAAGACTTTTTGGAACTGTTCGCAGCTAAGGCAAGTGTTGTGGGAGTTGCTGGGGGTGGGGGGAGGTGAGAGGTTTTGCACATATTTGAACATATTTGTATATAATTGTACATATTTTATTTTATCTTCACTGTTTAATTAAAGCTGTGTAGTTTAATTTGCAATCCAGCAAAGTCTCTCTCCTCATACTGTCTCTCCTTCCCTACCTGGGTGGGAGGGGGAGGGGATCGAGAGCATTGTTGTCAAACCTGAGTCAAACCATGACAAGAATTTATTGGCACCCAATGTGGGGCTCGAATTAAAGGCCAGATTATACATTTTCACTAATTGGGAGTGCTTGAAATTCCATCTCTGATGGGAGGAATCCCTCAGATTGCAACGGGCAACACTTCTGCTGAATTTCATCATGGATTGAAAACTGAACAGACACCTTCTGCAATGTATCTGCTGGACCTTTTTCCAAACGTGCAACTGTACATGGGGTATACAGCCAAGATCATACAGCTCTGTGATAGTTTCATGTTTTATCAACAGAACTGTAGCCATAATTGCGGGAAGACATAATGGAAAGACACACAGGGATCAATATGATCAGGTGAATGCCGTTTATTTTACGCGCCAACCTTTCTTATATAGCCCCTTGCTATGTACACACATCCAAACCACTCTTGTCTTTGGTCAATTGTCATAAAGCTTCGTCACGACCTAAACAGTTGGTTCCTAGCCTTATAGCATGCAAATGCACAGTCATGATTCTCCGCCTTCACTTCCTGCTTTGGCACATCCGGAAGTTGTTTACTTTGCTGCTCACTTTCTCAGTTGGTATCCTTGGAAACGTCCTTGCTCGGGGGCCCAGATGTTTTCAGTAAAGGCTGGATTGCTCACATGTCCATTGCTCGCTAAAAAGCCCTCTACAAATCCCCCTTTTTTCTTTTGAGCAATCCAGGCCTGACTCATGGCCTTATTGATCATTCCAGATACTAATTGCAGGATACACAATGCAATCATTAATACTACAGCAATAACAATCAGTATTACCATTCCAACTTTTACTAACTCCAACAACCACTCAGTTATCCCCAGTGACTGCAGCCAGTCCAAGAACGGAGATAGCAGAGAATGCACGACGATAATCTTCTTCATGTTCTCTTGCAAAGCCTGCAACTGCTTATAAATAGAAGTTGAATGATCAGACAAGTTCACACAACACATTCCATCAAAATCTTCACAACTATGACCCTGTGCTAGCAATAAAATCAATAGCGGCATGACTCTGCAAAACAGCATGGCTAACACTATTCTTATTAGTTACTAGGGCACTCAATATTTCAGAAATCTCATTGGCCCTTTTTGCTGCAAAGCATGCTAATTTATTCAATTCTATCAAAGCTTTTGCGGCTGGAAGCTGAAGCAAAACAAACCAACAGCAAAGCGCTCCTTAGCATTCTAGAATTCTACTGTACCAATACAATTCGATGTTGTGTTGCAACCCTTGTTTTTTGCCTGTGGTGATGGGTATGATTTAATATCATTTTTGTGCTGGGGGTTAATGGTATGAAGAGCATAAGAGGCTCCCTGCAATATTACTCCAATGCAGAGCCCTCTACTACTGTACCAAAACCTTTTGTTGTTCAGATAGTTCAGTTTTTAAGGCAGCGCTATGAATTACTATAGGCGGATATTGTCTCTCTCCCATAAGACGTAGATAGTTTAACACATATACTGCATTAGCTAACCTTTCAGCCGGGGTCCTAGGCTCTCCCCCTTTTTGTTTTATAAAAGGGTAGTGGGTCCTTTTACAGCACTGGCCACATATGCTGCCTTATTTCACTGTGTGGTCCTTTCTGCTAGATCAATCATATCTGCAACTTCTGCATCCTTTGGCAATGTACCTAGCGCCTGCTAGGTTTTTTTCATTGGCATTATCAAAAGCTAACACTTTAAACATTTATTGCTTCATGGTCTCATTGAGATCAGGGTGGCTATCAATTGCCGAGTACAATTTATTCACAAAATGTGCATAGCTGTCATTTGGTCCTTGCTTAATGTGGGTAAATCCATAAGGCTTTCCTGGCTCGTGTACAGAAAGTATGGCTTGCAACGCTAAGTGTTGAGACAACTGTAAAACCTCTACTGTAAACTGCGATTGCATTTGGGCAGTAGCAAACTGACCTGCTCCCATTAACATTTGTGCTTGGACCCCATGCAATGAATCATTTTGTTGACGTGGCTTAGCTTGTTCTGCATCACATAACCTTTGCCAAGCTCTTTGAAGCATGAGCTGTTGTGATGGAGTAAGTAACACATTTGCTACCTGTAGACTATCAATTGGTATTAACAAATCAGCAGTAAATATATAACGAATGATCTGCTGTGTAAGCTGTGAATGTAACCCATATAGTGTCCTTAATGTTCATTAGTATATATGTGTGAACCAGGCTCTTGTCCAAACCCTTTCCTCACATTTGATCCTTCCCCTCCTTGGGTGTTAGCTGGAATATATATATGTATGAACAGGGGAACAATTTTCCATACAGTATATACAATGATATATGTAGAAAAACATTCCTTTCTTATCAGTCTTACTTAAAACAGTAAAAGGAAAAGAAATAGATCAATTGCAGTTATTAAAACATGCACCCAATTTTCAGTTCTGTCAAAAGGAAAAGGAAGCAGACCATTTAGGAAATCCCCAATTTTGAACCAAGTTCTTGTCACTTCACTGAGTTCTGTAGCAGTATTTTTAAGTAGTCCCATCCAGTACAATATATTGCGAACAACAACAATTCAAAGGAGAGTATAGACAGAGACAATGTTACAGAGCACCTTGTTTAGGCCATGGGGTGATCAGTCCCACAGTGGTCACAAAGTAACTCCTCCGGAGTCCAGTAAAAGGTTGATCAGGCCTGGTACTGTCACCGGGATGTCTCTGGCTCTTTAGGCTGTCATAATTTGCAATGTATTAACTAACATCACTAGACACATGTACACAGAAATTACTGATTTTATGTTGTCATTTAAATTAGATGCAACCCATGTATTTTAATTCACTGGTGTCTTTAAGGTAAGCTTGACCTTACCAATGTTTGGCAGGTTTGCCAAAACAGTTTGTCCAGGGTGGAGAGGAGTTTTGGATTTGTTGTAAGGGCTTCTGTGCTGGCCATTATCCTGAGTAGGTGACATAGGGAAAAAGGGCATTTAGATGAGGGAACCTGTTCTTCCCCCTACCTGTTGTTTATAGCAGAGACTGCATATCTTAACCTCTCATCCCATCTGGAATCCTGTGGACGAATGAGACTTTTAATTAACCCATTAATACGTTCTACTATCCTGTTAGCTTGTGGGTAGTATAGGACATGAAATGTCCATTTAATACCTTCCCTCTTAGCCCATTGTTGTACCAGGTGTGAGGTGAAGTGAGTTATGTTGTCAGATTGAATATTTGTGGGTTTAGGTAGAACCCCAAATACCTTTTCCAGAAAATGAACTGTGTTCTCCCCATTTGCTTTAGAAACAGCTTCAGCACAGG
>NW_009953646.1:7971-8797 GCF_000747805.2 Chaetura pelagica | reverse complement strand
GGCGGCAGCAGGGGGGAACAAGTCGTGTGCTTGGTTAGCAAAAGGCTTGACTGTCAAGCCCTGGTTTTGTATGTTGAGGTCACTAAGCTTAACCAAAACTTCTTTCAACAATTCTTCCACCGATCCCTGCGGTGTTCATGATGACCGGGTGTCATTGCTGTCGTAGATGACTTAGACGTGGACAGGGGTGGGTACAGTTCCACCTTTGGTCTGCAAGCAGGACCACCCTCCTGGTGTTTGTGCGGCTTCACTACTGCCTCAGCCTCAGTCGGCTTTGTTCCATCCTGCTGTGCACATCCGGTCGTCAGGGCGGTAACCAGCCCTGGGAGGCACCCTGATGGCAGCTGCTGGGGGCACAGCCAGAACCCGAGAACCCGGTATCGCGATGTTTTGGGCAAAAGGATTTATAGGGGAAGAAGAGGCTGCGGCAGGAGCACTCTTATCCTCCCCATTAGGATTTAAGGCAGCGAAAGCAGAAGCGGCAGTGACCCGTGTGACCCGCTCCCCTTAGAGTGCAAAGTTTCTCTGATCAATTTCCATAATGTAGAATATTTACTAGCCTCTTTTCCATCTTTCCCTCCACTGCTGATGTTATCCCATAGGCTTAGACCTATGGCTTCCCAGGTGGACAACTCAAACGCTGTACCGATCCTAGGGATTAAATTTCTGTCCCTTGCCCATTGCAACAAGTCTATAAGTGCTCTCACAGAGAGTATAAATTGTAGGATCTTAACTACTGCTTCCTCTTCTTTGGTAAGCATAGACCCCATCTCCTCCCCCACCGCTCACTTGCCTTTTAAGTGAGATTCCTTCTTGGACTTTTGGT
>NW_009953646.1:4953-7949 GCF_000747805.2 Chaetura pelagica | reverse complement strand
CCCCCTGCCGGTTGTGGGTCTCTTCCGCTGGTTGAGGGCCTTTCTTCCGCCAGTTGCGGGCTGTCCACTGGGCACTGCGGACGTAGCCGCCGGGGCAGCGACTGATTTCGGCCGGCTTCTCCACCCTCTTCGTCCTGCCATCTTCACGCTGTCCGGCAGCTTTAGCAGCGAATCTGAGGGTCCCTGTTCGGGCGCCAGTTGTGGGAGGTCATCATGGACAGACACACAGGGATCAATATGATCAGGTGAATGCCATTTATTTTACGTGCCAACCTTCCTTATATAGCTCCTTGCTATGTACACGTATCCAAAACCACTCTTATCATTGGTCAATTGCCATAAAGCCTGCCACGACCTAAACAGTTATTGGTTCCTAGCCTTATAGCATGCGCATGCGCAATCATGACTCTCCGCCTCATTTCCTTCTTTGGCACATCCGTAAGCTGTTTACCTTCGCTGCTCACTTTCTCAGTTGGTATCCATGGAAACATCCTTGCTCGGGGGCCCAGATGTTTTCAGTAAAGGCTGGATTGCTCACGTGTCCATTGCTCACTAAAAAGCCCTCTACACATAATCAACCATATAACTACCAGCCTAGTGATCCTAGGGTTTATGATATGGATCTGTATGGAGGCACTGTATGTGTACAGTTATGGTATAGATCCTAAAGTGAATGGAGAGGTCTATGTTGGTGGTAATGGCAGCAGCAGGTTCAGTTTTACCTCTCCATTTTATTTCAAACTGAATCTCCCACCTCGATCTGAAGAGCACTGTTGCAGGAGGGGGACTTCTGCTGAATGTTTATAATGTATTGTGGATGTGTAGGGTGAGGCGTTGTTGTACTCACTGCCAATGCCTCACAAGCAATGCTGCTCCTACCCGTGATGCTGCCACCACCACCACTGCTGCTACCACCACTTGTACTGCTACAAAACCAGCTGCTTCTTCAAGTGCTGCTACAAAAACAACTCCTGCTACAAAAACAACTCCTGCTACAAAAACAACTGCTTCTACAAAGATAAGTCCACTCCCTTTCTAATCAAGCTAGTTCCTCCTGTGATCAGGACCAAAGCAAAGGTGAAACGCTCCTCCCTTTTCACCCGCTTCTGTCTGAGATATCCAGAGTTTCTTCAGGCAATGGTAGAGACTGAAATTGAGTAAGCAGAGGAATATAAATCAGATGATGGAGGAGGTACCTCTCAAACAGATAAAAAACCAGACCACTCTCAAGCACATAGAACAGCAGGCCCTCCTCAATCAGATGATGACGATGACCTTGTCCAGCCTTTCTCTATGAAAGAACTGCGCCTCATGAGAAAGGACTTCACCCGCACTGATGGTGAGGGAAGTCTTCCTTGGCTGCTCCGATGCTTTGATAGTGGTGCTGAAACCTACAATGTGGATGAGAGAGAAGCCAAGCAGTTGGGATCCCTGGCCAGAGATGCTGGTATTGACAGAGCAGTCAGTAGTTAGATGGGAACTATTACTCTGTGAGACCAACTTCTTTCAGCTGTGAGAGAGAGATACTCCCACAAGAGTGACATTGAATGGCGCCAAAGCAGAACACCCACTCTTGAGAAATCCATCACATACATGAGAGAAATAGCTGTGCGAGAGGTGATCTATGATAAAGATGGACTTACAAATCCTGATGACGATCTGTGTGACACACAAATGTTCCAGAGGTTTGCTCAGGCTGTACCAGCAGCACATGCCCATACATTCTCCTTCATGGGATGCTTTGAGGATGATGCTAGACCAACTGTGTGTGAGGTGGCTTTCAAAGCACAACACTATGGAGACATAATCTCTGATTCCCCTCAGTTCCACATCTCAGCCATTGAACAAATGGCTGACAGAAAGAATAAGATGCAGAACAGATAGAGAGGTAAACTCCAGAATCTCCCTAGAGACAACCAGTCACGTGTTGCAGCCATTGAGAGGAGACGTCCTACTATGAGACAGCAGCGAGAGAGATAGGACCCACTTCGACACCACCTGTGGTCTCTCTTGAAAAATTATTTTAAAGAGGACATGAGAATCTGGGACAAGAAATTAACTGATATTCTCCAGATACGCATGCAAGATTTAATAAACAGCACAAAGGCTACAAAAACAACTGCTTCTACAATGATAAAGTCCACTCCCATTCAAATGAAACTAGTTAATCCTGTGGCCAGGAGCAAAGCAAAAGCGAAATGCTCCTCCCTTTTTACCCGCTCCCATCTGAGACATCCAGAGTTTCTTCAAGCAACAAGAGACAGAAATTGAGTAAGCAGACAATTGTAAACCATGTGATGGAACAGGTACCTCTCAGATAAGAAATCAGGCCCTTCTCAAGCAGTTAGAACAGCAGGCCCTCCTCAATCAGATGACGACAATGACCTTGTCCAGACTTTCTCTATGAAGGAACTGCGCCTCATGAGAAAGGACTTCACCCGCACTGATGGTGAGGGAATCCTTCCTTGGCTGCTCCGATGCTTTGATAATGGTGCTGAGACCTACAATGTGGATGAGAGAGAAGCCAAGTATTTGGGATCCCTGGCCAGAGATGCTGGTATTGACAGAGCACTTGGTAGTAAGATGGGAACTACCACCCTCTGGGACCGACTTCTTTCAGCTGTGAGGAAGAAATGCCTCCATAAGGGTGACATCGAATGGCGCCGAAGCAGAACACCCACTCTTGAGAAAGCCATCACATATTTGAGAGAATTAGCTGTGTGAGTGGTAATCTATGATAAAGATGGACTTAAAAATCATGATATTCTGTCTTGCTGCAAGCTCAGTGAGGCAAACAAAAGTGATGAAGTCAGGTGAGTCATATACTTGTGGTAATATGACTGATTTTAATCACTGATCAATGTTTCTTATATAGGATACAAACAGTATGGCATCAAATGGTGCTGTCATGGTTTGACTCAGGATCAACAGTGTCGCGAGCCGGTACCGGGGGGCTACCGGCTGCCAGGGTGGTTCTGGGGCTTCCCCCCCCCAAC
>NW_009953646.1:1825-4727 GCF_000747805.2 Chaetura pelagica | reverse complement strand
CTGGTCTCGTGGCTTTGTGGCAGATGCAGGCTGGGCAGGCTTCTTTGGTCCGGTTCGGTCCAGGCTGGGCAGGCAGGGTCCCCGGGAGCGGGCACAATCCCCGCGGAGCGGGCACAGGCGGCACCCCCCCTTCTCCGCTTCTCCTTGCAGCAGGAGGGGCGCTCAGACAGGTTCAGGTACTGCAGCGGGGTCTTGTCCCAGGCAGGCAGAGAGAACGAGCAGAGACAGACGAGCAGAGCAGATTCTACTCTCTTTTTATGGATCAGAGGCCATTGTTCGAGAATTACTGTCTGAATTAGCTAATCACCATTGGCCAGGTACATATTCTGTTAGAAGCAGGTTTTAATCTATTATTTATTTTTCTGCCAGTTAACATAACCCTTGTGCTGCTTCTTTGCTATGCACTTATCTGGTAGGGCAAGAGGCCTGCTCATTCTGTCCTTGAGTGAATCAGTGTAAAGGCGTCACTTTTGTTTTGCTAACTTGAAAGGCATTTTTTGTTTAGTCTTATGTGGGAGGAAGAAGACCGTTCCCCACAAACAGCAATGCTCTCGATCCCCTCCCCCTCCCACCCAGGTTGGGAAGGAGAGAGAGAACGAGGAGAGAGATGCTCTTGATTTAAAACTAAACTACAATTTCACTGTAACCTGAACTGTGCATTCTCCATGACTGGTCATGTATTGCAGCCATTAAGAGGAAACGTTCAGCTACAAGATAGCAGCAAGAGAGATGGGACCTACTTCGACGGCATCTGTGGTCTCTCTTGCTTAATTATTTTAAAGAGGACATGAGAATCTGGGACAAGAGACCCACTGATATTCTCCAGATACGCGTGAATGAGCTGCTAAACAGAACAAAGGCAGGAGATGGTTCTTCCAAGAAGAAGGCTGCACCACTCACCATTCAGGATGGTGCATTAAACTCTAATGCTCACTATTAGAGGTGCCCTGCCTCCAGCCAGGGGGAGGAGAGGGACAACTGATGGATTTGGTGGCCTGGCACATTAGAACCACAAAGGCATAATGCTCTGGTGGACACTGGTGCACAGTGCACCCTAATGCCATCGAATCATAACGGGACAGAATCTGTCACTATTTCTGGAGTGACGGGAGGATCTCAACAACTGACTGTTGTGGAGGCCAATGTGAGCCTCACTGGTAAGGAGTAGCAAATGCACTCTGTAGTGACTGTCCCAAATGCTCTGTGCATCCTTGGCATAGACTGTCTCAAGAAAGGATATTACTATGACCCGAAAGGGTACTGGTGGGACTCTAGCAGCTCTAGAGACTGAGGACACTGAACAGCTGCATACTTTGCCTGGCCTTTCAGATGACCCTTCTGTAGTGGGGTTGCTGAAGGTGTTCCTGTACGGGTTCAGAGGTCCATGTTTTAACATAGACATAGGCCACCTGGCTAGTTAATACCAGGGGATCCATCAATCGGGCTGGTCCTGTTCAGTCAGACCTTTTACATACTGCAGATGGGGATAAAGTCCCTGTGGTATGTGAAAGAAACCTGCTGGGTAAAAGTGTTTGGATCTATCCTGCTTCAGGCAAAGGTAAATCTGTCTGGGGTGTTGCTTTTGCCCGGGAACCTGGACATATCTGGAGTGTGATGGAGAAGTACAATGTGTACCTCAGGGTAATCTGACTCTGGGGGCGAAACCTTAATTTGACAGTTGGTAATATATAGACCCTATATGTAATATATGGTATGGAATAAGGGGTAGAATGTCCTGGTTTGAGCCAGGATGAAGCAACTTTTCTTTTTACTTATTTTTTTTCTTTCAGTAAGCTTTCTTTTAACTAGTAGCAGAGTGTTCCAGCGTGAACTGAAAACATCTGGAATGTTTTTGTAACTGCTGGATCTTCAAGGTCGCGTCTTTATTCTGCCGGCTCAGACACTCCTGGGAGATCTATGACCCCCCCATAGGAGGCTGAATTAGACAGACAGCAAAACTGGCCAAAGATATTCCATTCCATATATCTACGTAAGCTCAGAGGAAGGTCAGAGATCACAGAAGACAACTTCCTTCCTGCTTCTTCTTCCCTTTTCTTCCGTCCATGGCTGGCATCCAGGGTGGACTCTGTCTATCCACCACCGTCAACCTCTAGGCTCGAGCTCTCCTGACCCTCATAACTCTATGCTCTCTCTGGCAGCAGTTCTGGACTTTTTGGGACTGTTCACCTGCTTCGGGACTAGAGCCGTGCTTGCCGCAGCTGCTGCTGCTGGGAGTGGTCGCCCCGGTTACTGGGAAGCCAGCCCCCCTTTCCATGGATCTCCTGCTGAGCCCTGCCAGCCATGTCTCGGGAACCACATGCTATGGAAGGAGGGTAAACGCACATACACAGACTCTCTAACTTTCCTGCTGGTCTCAACTCCTACCCTTTCACTCCATTGATTCTACACCTTTCCCTCAGAGTGTGCATTTACTAAGACTAGAGTACCTTTGAATCACTTTTCCGATATACACCTAGACAACCTTTCCTGAGCCTTGATCCCTTAGTTTGTGTTGACTCTTAATAAACTGAATAATTCGTAAACTAAACATTGGTCTCAGTAACAATTTGTGAGCGTGGTGAGGGGGTATTCTAATCTACCCTCTAAGATACAGTCCCGCAGTGGCCATTCCTGTGTGAGAGGCAAGTGCCACGTGTGACCCTTGGTCTCATTCACAAACCTCTCCACATTGGGGGTGAAGTCACGAAAACATCCTGACAGCCAGTAGCCCCCCCAATACCAGCCCATGACAATAGGGAATATAGCAATATCCAAATTCTGCAACCAAAGTAACAGCTGAATACTATTTTAACCAAACATTTTCTGTACAAACTTCTGATATTTCCTCCCTTTCTGTTTGCATTTTTCTAGAATTATTGCATGTGGCCACACATGCAACTTT
>NW_009953646.1:0-1774 GCF_000747805.2 Chaetura pelagica | reverse complement strand
GCTATTAGTTTACAACAGAAATCATCTGGAAATTTAGATGAGTAAGATTCGTGGGTTGATTTACAGGGCACCAGGCATGCTGGCAACAGGTGGGGAAAGCCTAACCCGAAGGGGGAGAAGGATCCTGCAACAAGAGGTAGCAGGACTCATTGAAAGAGCTTTAAACTAGCTTCAAATGGGAATGGGGATGCAACCAGGCTTACTAGAGAGAAGCCTGGGACAGCATGCCAGTGCTTGTGGGTAAAAGCGCTAGCAAGGTATCGCAGTCTGTTGTCTCAATAGAGGTAGGGGATGGTGTGGTAGACATGAGGGGGAGTGATAGGTTGGTAACTAGGGAAGTGTCTGAGCATGGTCAGGTAGGATTCAGGGCTTGTCCCCCCAAAAATTTGGCAGGACAATTAGCCCAGCTGAAGTGCATCTACACCAATGCATGCAGCATAGGCAAGAAACAGGATGAGCTGGAGGCCATTGTACAGCAAGAAAACTATTATATAGTTGCCATCTCCCACCCATAGTTGGTGGGAAGACTCACACAACTGGAGTGCTGCAATTGATGGCTACCAACTTTTCAGAAAGGATAGGCAAGGAAGAAGAGGTGGTGGGGTGGCCCTCTATATTAGGGATAGATTTGAATGCCTAGAACTTCATGTTGTGAATGACAGTGTTGAGTGTTTATGGATAAGAATCAAGGGGAAGGCCAATAAGGCAGATATCATGATGGAAGTTTGTTATAGACCCCACAACCAGGATGTAGAGGCTGATGAAATATTCCATAAACAGCTGACAGAGGTGTCGCAATCACTCACCCTTGTTCTCATGGGGAATTTGACTTCCAAGATGTCTGCTGGAAATATAACACAGCAGAGAGGGAGCAGCCCCAGAGGTTCCTGGAGCATGTGGAAGACAACTTCCTGACACAGCTGGTGAGGGAGCCAACTAGGGAAAGTGCCCAGCTGGATCTGCTGCTTATTAACAGAGAAGGCCTTGTGGGGGAAGTAAAGGTTGGAGGCTGTCTTGGGAAGAGTGATCATGAAATGATAGAGCTCTTAGTTCTTGGAGAAGCAACTTGGAGAGCCAGCAGAACTGCCACCTTGGACTTCTGAAAGGCAGACTTTGGCCTGTTTTGAAGCATGGTTGAGAGTGTCCCTTGGGAGTCAGTCCTGAAGGGCAAAGGAGCCCAGGAAGGCTGGTCATACTTCAAGGAAGAACTCTGAAAGGCACCAGAGCAGGCCATCCCCAGGTCCCGAATGACGGGATGATGGGAAAGAAGAGCAGCCTGGCTGAATAGAGAGCTTTGGCTGGACCTCAGGAACAGAAGGAAAGTTTACGGCCTTTGGAAAAGGGGGTTGGCAACTTATGAGGAACAGCAAGATGTAGTGAAGCTATGCATTCAAATTAGAAGGGCCAAGGCTCAAACAGAACTCAACTTGGACACTGCAGTTAAAGATAACAAGAAGAGGTATTTTCAGTATATCAATAAAAAAAGGAAGACTAGGGAAAATGTAGGCCCGCTGATGAATGAAGTGGGCGCCCTAGTGGTGGAAGAGACAGAGAAGGTGCAGAGTTACTGATGCCTGCTTTGCTTCAGTCTTCACTGCTAAAGCTGTCCCTCATGAATCCCAGACCTTGGAGGCAAGGGAAAAGGTCTGGAGAAGGGAAGACGGGGTTAGAGACCACTTCACCAAACTGGACATCCATAAGTCCATGGGCCCTTATGGGTTGCACCCGCGAGTGCTGAGATAACTGGCAGATGTTATTGCTAGGCCTCTCTCCA
>NW_009953645.1:778562-792724 GCF_000747805.2 Chaetura pelagica | reverse complement strand
ATGGACAACAATGTTGAGGCAAAAAAGTAGTAACTATCTTGGTAGTGTGGGTGTTACTGCTTGGCTTGGAGTTGAGCAAAATGCTTTGGGAGGTTGAAGTTGCAGATGTACAAATTGTTCTGTCTGGTTTTGATCCTGGAAATTTTTTCCAAGCTCTGTGGGAGTTACTGTGTAGTGGTTCATTAGGTCAGTCCCTGACCTGCCAATAGAACAGTCCTCATCTCTTTGCCTTGCTAGTGGCATTGTTGTCCTTTGTTCTAAGCAAAAAAATGTGCAGTTATGCTCCCGTTTCCTTTTTGGCTAAAATCATCATGCCCTCACACTGTTAGAGTTGGCACAGTTTTGATTTTATTATGTAAATTATTTCTACTTTTTATTCTTAGATCTTAAAAGGAGAATGTCTGTTGGATCTTAGCAATTTTACAGAAAATAAGTAAGTTGCAACTTCTGTTTTTAAATCATGGGGTTTGGTCTAATTTCTGAAATACAGGCCTTTGAATGCTAAATCTCAGGTTTTCCTCTTCCTTTATCTTTCCATTTCTTTTAATTATATGACAATCAAAGCTGCTGTTTGGCTGGAATGATTTCTGGATCTGAGATGTGTCAGATGTCAGGAGCTCAGCTGCAGAGTGTCTTCCTTAATACCAGCTTTTATGATGCTTGCCCTCATTTTCTGGCAACTGGAATCTTTGAGTAATCTAATGGAAAGCAAAACTTGGGCTCTGAAGGTCACAGATGTGTTTCTATACACACTTCAGATATTATACCAGAGTAGGGAAGTCTTTAGATTAATTTATCAGTCTCCAATTGAGTGCATTACTGTGAATGCACCAGAAGGAAAGTAAGCAACACTTGCAAAACCACAAAAAAGTAGTAGCATATTTCTGTGGGAGGGGAGTTCAGAAACTTTTAACTCACTTCTGAAATCTAATTTAAATGCAGAATATGAAGAGCAGGGGCTTTGTTGTGGATCCCTTAATGGGCTTTTTTTGCCTTTTCCAAAAATACTTAATATGATTTTGCAAGGTGAGTTTCTAACTGTTTGGTTTGCTTAGAAAATTATGAGCAAAGACTCAGTTGTTTAAACAATGTAGATAACAGTCACATTGAGATATAGAACAGAGTTGCTGTGACCAGTTTGAAGCAGTGAACTTCTCTTAGTATTTCTACTTAAAAATTAATAGTATTACTTAAATAATATTGTCATGTGGAAGGATGGAAAAGTCCCTGTTCCTCTGCAGGTAGCTTGACATCTAAAGGGAATGTGGAAGCCTCTGTTTCCATGTCCAAACTGTTTATAGACCTTTTTTCTAAAAGATGTGGGGAAGATGAACCTGTGATCCAGTCAGATTTCCTGTGGGATCACTGGCACCATTAATATGTTGTGATGTTCCACTGATACACCAGCTTAAGTGGAAATGCTAAGACACTTTACAGCCAAAATGTGTTTCATGTCACAATCATGTACAATGTGCAGGCAGGATTATTGATGTGAACTGGTTCTGGTTTTTATCCAGAAGTTTCATTCTGGTTCCCAACTCTTAAGTTTAAATCTTTGTAACCTCTGGGAGATTAAGTGTACAGTTGGGTTTGTTGGAATAAAGAAAATGCAAGTGTTGGTTGGCATCATATGTCAGTGGTGATTTTAGAAATGGAATCCAGGCCACTAGCTCTAAAGTTCCTCTGTACCATTATGAGAATTATGGGCTACAAAGTGGCAAAAGCAGAAATCCACGGTAGCTGGTTTAGTGCAACCACCGGTAATGGCTCTGGGTGTGCAGAGATGTAACCTCTGCCCAGCTGAGTCCTTCCAAACTGCTTTATTTGCAAGTGTGACAGAAGCAAAGTTGTTTTTTCCTCTTCTTACTGAGAGGCAAATGTTGGTGCTGACTGAGGAGGAAGAAAGGTCCCAGCAGCAGCTGTTGGAGGGAGCAGGGGAGGGTTTGCTCACAGCAGCACAGCTGCTGAAAGCAGGGAATGCTTCCATCACCTGTTCCTCCACTGGCACCTTCAGCAGTTTGATATAAAACCTGGGCTTCTCTTCCAGTAAAGCACTGAACAGAGAGTATGAAGAGTATGTTCTGACAGTGGGTGACTTTGACGAGAGGGTTTTCCTGGGAGCTGATGCTGAAGAAGAGATCGGAACTCCTCGGAAGTTTCCTGCAGATGTGCCGGTGGGGAAAACAGCAGCCAGAGCTCATGTGGAGTGTCACCTTCAGCAGCATTTTGAAAAGGTGATTAATTTCTGGAAGTGTTCAAGGGCAGGTTCGATGGGGCTCTGAGCAACCTGATCTAGTGGGAGGTGAGCCTGCCCATGCAGGGAGGTGGGAACTAGATGGTCTTTAAGGTCCCGTCCAACCCAAACCATTCCATGATTTAATGTGCTGCTCTCACTTCAAGTGTTCCTTCAAAGGTTTTCCATCCTTGTATGCTCTTTGAGTCACTGAGGTGACTTCAAATGTTACAAGTTTCTTCTTGAGAGGAAGGTGCTGGATGCCATTAGCAGACTTCAGTGGATGCTGTCCTGTTAAGGAGAAATGATCAGGTCTTCTTTCCTGGGGAGTTTAGTCAGTAACTATTCCTTAAACAACATGAGAGCGCTTTGATGTGTGAAGTAGTCTGGTTTTGTCCAAGAAAAATCAGTAAGTAGCTAAGACCTAAATACAAAGGTTTTGTTCAAACTTCATTTATACCCCATAAGAATACATTAAACCTTTACACTGGATTTACAGACTGAAGCACAGGAGGTCCAAGATAAACTGGTAAGAGAGCCCTGAGACAGGCTGCCCAGAGAGGTTGTGGGGTCTCCTTCTCTGAGATATTCCAAACCCACCTGGATGTGTTCCTGTGGGATCTGCTGTCACTGACCCTGTTCTGGCAAGGGGTTTGAACTAGTTGATCTTCAGAGGTTCCTTCCAACCCTGACCACTCTGTGGCTGATTCAGTTTTTGTGTTCCCAGTTTTTCCTCCTTTAGTCAACTTGTGCACTATTTTATGCAAAATAATATTCAAGACGTAAAACCCACCAAAGTCTAACTTCATTACAAAAAGCAGCCTATGAACAGAGTTAATGTTTTGCTATGTTTAAAAATGTAAAATATATTTTAATCTGATTGGCATGTGGGAAAAAAAAACACTTGATTAATTAGTTTTTAAACTTTCATAAGGGGAAAAAGATGGTGCTGGCTGGGTAAAAGAGCCTCATGCTGTTTGATTGATATGCCAATTAAAAAACAAGAATACTTACAAGGTGCTAGTGTAAATGGATTATGCTGCTTAGCTTGTTCTCCCAAGTGTGTTTCATGTTCAGGTAAGTTAAAGACAGGAGTTTGGAATGAGTTGTCAGTGTTGAGGTTCAGTTTCTCTAGTGTAATGACCTTACTGCTGTTCCCACGTGCTGACTGCAGGTGTGTTCTTTCCTCAATATTTGCTTTACATCTTCAAAATGTCGTTGTTCTAATAGTGCAAAACCAGATAGTTTATTGCATCACTTCCAGAAAGCAGGATAGAAACAGATGAGTGCAGTCAACACAGCTCCATCTGCTTGAGAGTGCTACATCCTTCTTTGGATAAAGGGAGGCTCTAGATCCACCAGGAGAGCATTTCCCAAAGGATGTTCTCCTGTGACTCTTCTGGGCAGCTCTGCCACGTGCTCCTTGGGTGACCCAGCTCGTGCAGTGGGGACTGTGAAGGGGCATGTACTTTCTTATTCTTGCTTTGGATTTTTCTAGATCCAACTGAGCTTAAAATATACAGGCTTTAAGATTTAAAGTCTTGTTTTCCTATATTTTACTTTAAAAAACATTGGAGTTCATTTTAGTCTGCCTAAAGATTTGTTATCTTTTGTATTTATGGGATAACTTTACATTTTGGTCCTGAGATGACAGCTGTGGTGGCAGCCTTCAGGGACAGTGCTGGTGGGGTGATCTGTGGGTGATTCTGCAGGAGATGCTCCTTTCAATGGCATTTAAAATGGCTCTGTTGACTGATTTTATTTATTCCTTTATCTGACAGAAAAGGTCATTTGCACCTTCAACTCCTCTGACTGGAAGAAGGTACCTACGAGAAAAGGAAGCTGTCATCACTCCTGTTGCTTCAGCAACACAAAGTGTGAGCAGGTTGCAGAGTATTGTGGCTGGATTGAAAAATGCACCCAGTGAACAACTTATAGCTATTTTTCAGTAAGTTCTCCCACTGCAGCTGCTCATACAGACAGAAACTCCTTTTCATGCTGGTGACTGCTCCCTTGATAAAATTTGACTTTTTTGGTGTGGTGCAGAATATTTTTGTGTTCCTATATTGTTTCTAGTTGACAAAACCCTTCTGTTTTCTAAGTGATCTCATCTGCAAAAGTGTAGCTGAGCGCACACACCCACACACACACACTTGTCACCACCAGTTTTTGCTAATATTTATTTAGCTGTTTGTCTGCCTGAAAGACAAAGTTGTTGGGTTTTTTTAAGTTAATTTTAAACAAGTATAGCTCAATTAAAAGATATGATAGCTGTGCTGGCAGAGGTCTTGGGGAAGAGGGAAGTGTTAAGAGTCAACAAGCTGTAATCTTTGCCTTGAGGAGTTGAGATAAGACTAAAAGCAGCCAAAAGGCTCCCCATTTTTCCTTCACGCTGCTGCAGGATGTCTTAGCCTAACCTCACAGCACGTGTAAGCCCAGCAGTGACCCAGGCTGCTGCTGCTGATCTCTTGCTTTGCAGCAGCCACCTTCTCCATTTCTGGGGTTGTTCTGGTGCCTGTTCCCTGAGCATGCTTCAGCTTTTTGGCTTCCCTCCTGAGCTGTCATTCCTGTCCTAGGGCAGACATCCCAGCAGGAGTTAGAGCATTCCTAGTCACAAGCCTCTCCCTCAGCCCTTATGGCTGCTGTATCATACTGGGAAATCATAAGAAGGTCTCCAGATAATTTTTGGTTGATCAGAATGGACACCTGGTTTTAGCACGTAACATTGGAAGTGCAAAAGTGATGTGGATTTTTAAAGCAACCTTCATAAATGGGTGAAAAATATTACTCCTTGTTCTCATCTCTGGGATTACATATATTTTCAAAAGTTTTCCTAGCACTTGTTCTTAGAAGCTCAAAAATGCTCAGCAAGATGCTCTTCTATTTGGAATGTTTGTTTTTTAAGGACTGTTTGATAGGATTTATATTACACAATTAAAACATGAATGTATCTATAGTCATTAGTGAAAACTGTGTTCAAGTAATAACCCAGTGTCAAGAGATGTAAATATTGACACAGAGAACTGAGTGAACCTCTGACAAGAAATGTGTTGAGTAGTTCTTTCATCTTGGACACAGGCTCAGGAAGCACTAGGATATGTCCTGTCTGCTTATGAGACGTGGAAAGAACTCTGGGTTGGACTGTGTCATTTTCTATGCTTTTGAATATTTTCTTTGCAGTTTTAATGCCTTGGAAACATAATTTTGGAGTTAATTAGAAGGCTTTGTTCAGTGAAACCTCATTTTACTTCAGTGCTGGGTTTTCTGAATAGTTGAGTGTCTTGGTTTGACACTAGTCACAAGCCACTGTCCCGTAATAGAGGATTGCTTGAAAATCTGGATGCTCAGAGCATCTCCAGACAGATTCTCTGGCCCCTTTTATAATAGTGACTGTGTGAATTTTGTCATATCCTCACTACCTTGCTAGTAAATAAGGTATTTTTGGAAAGATGCTGCTCCTTCACTTGCAAAGCTTCCCTGGCCTCCCTCAGACTGCACTCCTGGATGCCTTGGGTTATCTGCTTGCCTGTTGCAGCATTCTTCCTATTACCTTGCTCCTAGCAGATACATTTTTTTCCCATGGGTGCTGCTGTAGCTTTTGCTTTCTGCTGCATTTGTTTCAAAATCCACGTAGCCTCTCTGAGGGAAGGAAAAGAGGAAAATGTGTTTCTGTGTGTTTCATGTTTTCCTCTTGTAATGCAGGTTATTGCCTGTTGAAGAGAGCTCAGCACTAGCTTCTCTTTTTATTTGGGTGGGGCTTTTTTGTTTGTTGAGGGGTTTCTTTGAAAGTGGATATTTATTTATACAAACAAGGCTTTCTTTGTGTCCTGCTGCAGGTCCTGTGCACGCAACCCCATGGAGAGCATCTTGAACAGGGTAAAAGAGATCGGGGAGACCTTCTGCCGCAGCTACACGCAGGCAACAGATGAGCAGCCAGGATCCCATATAGGTATGGATGTTACATTCATGGGAGGTTCCAAAATGCTAATCCAGGACAAATTAAAGCCATGTTATGTTATTGTCTACATAATTCATACAGTGGAGTTGTTTTCAAGCCAGAATATATTGAAACAGAAAAGTGTGGCTGTTGAACAGAACATTAAGGATAATGGTTTTGTGCAGCCTGGTCTGGTGGGAGGTGTCCCTGTTCATAGCAGGGAGGTTGGGACCTGATGATCTTTAAAGTCCCTTCCAACCTTAACCATTCTATGATGATAAAACTTTATTAGAGTAAAACTCAAGTTGCAGTTCCAAATGTTATAACAGAGCATTGAAACTATAGCAGCTCTTAGCAAATATAGTAGACTTGCATTTTTCTTGGATCTAACATTTAAAGGGGACTGAATACAAATAGGAAAATCATTGTTGCAGGTGTCTGCAAAATTACATTGCTTTATTAAAACACATAATCCTTTAAAACTTTTATAGAATTTCATGCTCTTCCTGTGACTAGTAGATTTCTGAACATATGTTTTTTTGTTTGCAGAGTCTATACATACACACACATGCACTATTTTGTTAAAGAAAAGACAAGTACTGCTCAGTTTAGTGTAAGGCCATTTATACAAATGGCATTGGGCTTCATCTCTGTGGTTTTAAATTTCAGATTTTGCTGTAAACAGATTAAAATTGGCAGAGATCTTGTACTATAAAATCCTGGAGACTATAATGGTGCAAGAAACACGAAGACTACATGGGAAGGATCTGACTGTAAGTAAAGAGCTGGCAGAATAGGAGAACACTTCTTGTAACCCTTTCTGAGAGGGTATCTTCAGACAGTTCCAGAACACAGCAGGTTGCAGTAAATCAGCATTGTTAGCATTAAAAAAGGAAATATATGGGAGGTACCTAAATGTAGTCTTTACTGCTATTGAAATGGTACAGCTCTAGTATATCTAACCATCTGAATTTGTGCTGCCTTCTAGAATCATGTCTTTATGGACAGAGAAACTTATTCTCTTTACCCAGCTACCAGTAGCAACGTTCCATGGCAGACAGCAAGGCATTTGCTCTGCTTTGGGGTTTTCCACGAGGAGGCCAAGTCATTTGGCCCAAGTATGAAAAACCTGGTGGTTTTGGCACTGTTAATGTGTTCCAAATCCTTGCCATTCACAGCTTCCCTGTCAGGAGATTGTGGAAGGTAGGAAAAAAGCACTGACTCTTCTCTCCAGCAATAAGTTAGGTAGTAGGAGTTCCACAGAATTCAAACTTCAGTTTCCCAGACCTCAGATCGTTGACATTTTCCATGCTCTCCTCAGGCTGTCTTGGAACAGGACGTGTTTCACCGCTCTCTCCTGGCGTGCTGCTTGGAGATCGTGCTCTTTGCCTACAGCTCACCCCGCACCTTCCCCTGGATCATCGAGGTGCTTGACCTCAGGCCATTCTATTTCTACAAGGTAAATCAACACTGGCTTAGGACTGGGTCTCTGTGGAAAAATGGCACATTCCTGGGTTCCTGGGCATCAAGAAGGCAGGGACAAGCTGTGAGGGGTACAGAGCACTGGGACAGGCTGCCCAGAGAGGCTGTAGAGTCTCCTTCTCTGGAGACTTTCAGGACCTGTCTGGATGCCTTTCTGAGTGACCTGCCCTAGTTTTGGTCCATCTCTGGAGCTTTAAAATAACAGGATGAATGTTGTTCCTCCATCAGAAATAAATAAACTGGATCTTGCATTAGAGTATAGGGTAGAGTGTCATATTTCAAGGGCCATTTCAACTCTTTCAGCCCTGATTTGTACATGTTGAGGGTTGTAAGCTTTTCTTAAATTCAAAGCAGTGGTTTTCAACCCTTTATGTTAAGTACTCATGTTAGAAAGGAAGAAAAGCTTACCTGCTGGGGTCCTGACATTCCCAGCATAGGTGAAGATCCCTGCTTGCCTCTCCTAGGGATGCTGCACGTGCTGTGTGAGCCCTGCCTGTGCTTAGTGCTCTCCTTCTGTACCTGCTCCATGATGATGAGAGAGGGCCTTAAAAACCCTGGGGGTGTATTCTGCATTGATGGGACACATACTGTCCACTCCCAACTCCTGAATTGCCTTTGGGCAAGGGGGTTAAAAAAAGAGGGATCAGAAGGGGGTTGGGGAAGATTAAGAGGTGAGAAAGGCTGGAGCATTCTGTGTTGAAGAGAAGTTTGGAATGGGATCCTGAAAGGAATAATGATTTGACAGTGTTAGGTGTGAGCGATGTGACTTTGGTTTTGTGTCTGTCTTGTTGCTGTCAGGTGATTGAAGTGCTGATTCGGTCTGAGGAGGGACTTTCCAGAGACATGGTGAAGCACCTCAACAGCATTGAGGAACAGATTCTGGAGAGTCTTGCCTGGACTCGGGACTCAGCTCTCTGGGTTGCTCTGCAGGCCTCGGAAAGCAAGGTCCCAACCTGTGAAGAAGTATGTCACCTGCTTTCCTTGTGTCAGGAAATTCATGTTGTTCTTGTTTTTCACAGAAAATGGTTGTTACCTCAGACTGACATTTCTGATTTCTCAGGTGATATTTCCCAGTAATTTTGAAGCAAGCAATGGAGGAGGTGGGCTTGGGCATCTGCCCATGATGCCAGTGTCTCCCATCATTCATCCTCGGGTGAAGGAGGTTCGGACAGACCTTGGTGGCAGTTTGAGGCGGGGTATGTTCACCATTTCTGATTTTGAATGTTTGCGTTTGGGGGGAGAGAACTTAGACTTCTTCAGCATTGCAAAAAGCAGTCTTGAATCTGAATGAAGCATTCAGAGTTGTGAGAAGCCTCTTACTTGACCAAGGGAAAGTGGAGCTGCACCCAGTCAGACCATTGCTGTCTCTCACTGGCAGCAGGTGCTGGTGATGATGCTTTACTTGTCTTGGTGCCTTACTCTCAGGTGGGTTGTTGATGGCTTTATTGTCCTTTAGTATTCAGGTTTTTCCAGTTTGTTGAGGCATTTTTCTCTGCAGCAGAAAAGCCTAAGAGGAACCAGGGATAGGTGAGAGTGGAGGCTTCTGACGGGTTAGTTTAGAGAGAGTTTAAAAGCCAGAACATAAAGAAGGCAGCATAGCCAGGGGATGTGGTCAGTGCTCCTGAGGAGGAGTGTGTCGAGAGAACAGCACTTGCAAACACTGCTCATCTGCTAAGCAGGCTGGACTAGTGTCTGTCAGGCTGCTTGTTCTCTGGACTCTGCACATCAGCTTGGTTCCTCATGTCTTCATGTGCTGCCTGGTGGTGAAGCTGAGCTGGCTGCTGTGACTGCAGAATAAAAGGGGACAGGTAGAGTACTGTAGGTCTGTTCATAAACAGGCTGGGAAGCTGTGACAGAAGTTTGAGCTCAGCAACAATGGGGCTTGGAGCAGCCTGGGCTGGTGGGAGGTGTCTCTGCCCATGCAAGGGGGTTGAGTCTAGGTTCCTTCCCACTCCAAGTGTTCTAGGATATCACCTGGCAACAGTGACCTGTGAGATTAGCTTTCAGCTAAAAGCAATTTCTTGGTCTCTGGTTCTGTAGTTTGGAGGTTGTGTGTAGTTTTGTGTGTTTATCCTCCTGTAGAGAATTATTCCTGGGGAGCTGCTCCTCTTGAGATTGTTTTTATGTCTTCTGTGCACACCAGACATGCAGCCCTTGTCACCGATCTCCGTTCACGAGCGCTACAGTTCTCCTGCAGCTGGTAGTGCCAAGAGGAGGCTCTTTGGAGATGACAGCCCCAAGGAGCTGCAAATGGAAAAAATGTTAACTGAAGGAACCAAGTTGACAATTGCTCCAGCATCAAGCATTGCTGCTGAAAATGTGTCCTTTCCTCCTGGCCAAACTGTACTGACCATGACAACGGCTACAGTGCCAGGAAGAACAGGACAGAAGGTTACTATCCCACTGCACGGTAGGGATTCTGCCCATTTTGTGTCTCTGCTAGATGTTCTGCTTGCTTAAAATCTGTATAGACCAACCATGCACCTTGAACATGTAGCACTTTTTCATTTTGATAAAAACACATGTCACTTTATAACAAAACAAAAATCTGAAGTTTATACTGATCTCTCCGGTGGAAACATCTGATGTCTGACAAGCATCCTGAGGAAATTCTTCCTTGTGAACAACATTGGGGAGTTCTTGTTTCTTCCAGTTGCACCTCCCCACAGATGGTGGTGCTTTGATTCTCACAAAAACAAAGAGGTTTTTTATCATCCAGTGCAGGATGAGATGTCTTTAGTATGATCTGATTGTGTATGAATTTATGGATTGCAGTGTAACTGCAACGTGAGGAGAGCAAACAGTTATTTCTGGATGTATCATCTGCAGGTATTTCAAGTGACATGGGAGGGATCACCTTGATACCCATCTCCATGAGTCTGGGCCAGCCCTGCAAAGGGGAGGCCCAGGCTCCCACCCCAGCCCCCCTGAGCCAGGCCCAGGAGGTGCAGCCACCACCAGCCGGCAAACCCAAGCGAACAGGATCCTTGGCACTGTTCTACAGGAAGGTCAGTGTCCCTGTTGGGCAGTCATGCCTTGCTACTCTCTGAAGCCACGCTGGAACTTGCCTCCTTGTGCAGTTTTCATGGCCTTTCAGTCCTCACAGACCTTTCTTTTGGCATGAGCAGTTCTTGTACACCTGGGAGGAGACAGGAAAAGATGTTGCCAGGTGTTGCGGAGTGTCCAGTTTTCCTCCTTCCTCTCCCCAAGATGTTTCTTTCTTTCTTTTTTTCCCTTTAATGAGCAGCTTCTCTAAATAACTCCATAAGAAATAACATTTTTACTTCTCTTGCCTGTTTCTGCTGCCTCAAACATTTGCAATGGTTGGACATAGCAGAGGTGAGATTGTTCTCCTGTGTCTTCCTCACTCAAAACTGTTTTGGATCTTGCATCTGGAGATTCTCATTTGCAATTGCCTGAGGTCTCCCCAGCGGTGCTGGTTGTGCTGCTGTGGGACCTCAGAAAGCAATGACAAATAAGATGCTATCTAAAAGTTTTTGGAAAGAAGGAACTTCTTTCCTTCACTGAAAAAGTGAAGGATATAAGGGGTAAGTTAAGAACTGGGTGTGCTTCAGAGAAACTTCAGATGACTTGTTTCTAGTTGCTTTAATTTCCAGTGTGTGAGAGGAGGCAGGGCTAACTTACCTAGATGCCTGCAAAGAATATATGCCCAAATTAATCTCTCAAAAATTTTTTTGCTATTATTTTCTTACGAGAGAAGCTTTTCTCAGAGTTTTTCTCCTTTTAGGGTGTCTGTGTTGTAAACCTAGAGAATTGTGCATTGAACAATCTTTAAGGTAGATGTAATACAGAAACTAATTCCTAGAAACAGTTGTAAACCACGTCCTGTGTCTGAATGTTTCAATGTTTAATTTTGTCAGTCTGTGTCTCTCTCTGAGCATGGACTGAGAGAATTCCATTCTCTCGCTGAGGATGGATTAGGCAGCTGCCAGGCAGGAATTTGAACTGCATTTTGGAAGCTTTACTCTCAGCTGGGGAATACTTCAGCTCTAGCCATGTATTTGACCAACAATGGGGTAGGCAACATATTGCTCTTAGTTAGGAAGGAGAACTAAAATCTTCACTTAAATCTGTCTTTAAATTTTGACCTCCCATTTCCATTGTTCATCATATTCAAAGTTACAGTTTTTCCCTACTTCCCTTTCTTGTTCCTCTTCAGTGCAACAAGTGAAAACAAGATGAACTCTGCTTTCCAGCATAAAGAGTGTGCCCAGTTACTGTCCCTGAAGCTAGAACTTCTGGAACCAAACAGAAGGCTGATGTTGCACTTGATAGTTACTTCAGGTTTTGAAACAGATTTTTGGTAATGAAAAATTTAAAAAAGGATCTGACCCTTCTTTGTGCTGGTTGGCAGTGTCCATTGTACTGAGTGAGTGACAGGGTATAGAAGCTGAAGTCACACTCTTCTTATGTGAGTTTCCTGTTGGCGTTAGAGATGCCGCACCTGAACAGGGCTGGCAGCTTAGCCTTGCAAGTCGTTGTCATGGGCAGAGGGGGAAGGTTTTGCAGAGGCAAACTATTCAAAGAGAACTCTACTCTGAGGACTGTCAGTTTGGCAGGTGAGGTGAAGCTGGTTGGGCTCCAGTGCTGTCCCTCTCCTCAGGTTTACCACCTGGCGAGCGTGCGCTTGCGTGATCTGTGCCTGAAGCTGGACGTCTCCACTGACCTGCGCAGGAAGATCTGGACCTGCTTTGAATTCACATTGGTTCATTGTCCTGATCTAATGAAGGACAGACACTTGGACCAGCTCCTCCTCTGTGCTTTCTACATCATGGCAAAGGTAACCTGTGGTTGTAAGAAACTTGGGCCATTTTATGTCAACTGACACTGTAAATTGTGTTTGCAGTTTATAATTTGATTGCTTCATTCCTGACCTGTTACTGGAGGGAAAGAAAAGTCCCTCCAAGAAGTGGATGAGGCCCCACCACATTTTTGCTTGCTCTCTTCCTGAACTCATTCATGACAAGCATTCAGCATAGACAAAGTAGTGTGTGGTCCCAATGCCCCACGTCTGTTTTCTGTCCTGTTTGCCATCTTCCTGCTCTGTGTAATCTGAACTAGCAGCACCCTTATGGTTACAGAATGATGCAGGTGCCAGTATCTGCAGGAGCTCACAACCTTATGGATGGATGGAAAGTTGCTATTCCACAAAAATTCTCTTAGCTTCTGAAGATTCAGGTTGAGGGATGGAGATGGTTGCCTGATACTCCAAATTCTTAATTTCTCATTCAATTTGCAAGCCTTGATTTAAGGTTTTATTAAGTTGGATTATGAAACTGGAATATAGGTTGGAGTCAAACTGAAGAGCCGATGGTTACAGTGGCCATCAAGTCTGATTCGGACACAAATTCAGGAAAGTGAAACTAAAACCAAGCTTCTGGAAACCTTTGGGATGGATTACCTTCCTGAGAAGCACCCTCTGTGGAGGGAAGGGGATGCTCAGATGGTGACAACCTGTGCTCCTACTACCTGTAGCCTGGCTTAAGCTTATTTGACACTAACACTAATGGCTGCAGAAAAGCAAAACCATTGAACTGTCAGTGCTGTGGGTTTCATCATGTAGCTTGTCACTTCTGTTTTTGTTCAAGTCTCCTGAAGGCTGTCTCCAATGTGGTGTTGTTAGACCTGGAAATTTAGCCAGAGACTTTGATAGATTCTCTCCTGACTAATATTACAAAAATAGTAGCTCATCTGCTATTAAAATTAGAGATGCTTGGCTAAAAAAGTGTCCTTTAACATGAGCTATTTTGAAATACAAAAGAGAGCTGAAATTGCACATGTGCATGTGCCTGCTTGCTGTTCTGTTCAGAATTTCTGCACCTTCTGTTTAGAAATGTTAATGGGTCCAGTTCTCAAATTCACAAATACATTTCTGACTTAATGATATTTCCCTTCTCTGATTTTTATGTCACTAGAAGTTGAGAAAGGAATAATTCTCAGTCATCATAAGCAACAAAAGGCTTTAGTAGCTAAGAAACAAAGAATGCCTGAACAAGAAAAATCCTTGTTTTTTTCACATTCTCATCACTAGAACTAAGTATCACTATGAATACCTAATTTTAAAACTAACAAAAAAAGCTGTATGGAGGGAAGCTAATTGAACAAACTGGACCTGAGTAGCCCAACCTTGCTGCTTGCAGTTGGTCTTCAATAGCCTTTTCTTTTCCAGGTAACCAAAGAGGAAAGATCTTTTCAGGACATCATGAAAAGTTACAGAAATCAGCCACAAGCAAACAGCCATGTGAGTCAACAGGGTCTCCTTCCCTAAAGTACAGATGGAGGGGGCTTTTCAACTCATAGAATTACAGAATGGTTGTGATTGGAAGGGACCTCTGAAGATCATCAAGTCCAACCCCCCTGCCAGAGCAGGACCAAAAAAAAACAACTAGGGCAGATCACTCAGAAAAGCATCTGGACAGGTCTTGAGAAGGAGACTCCACAACCTCCCTGGGCAGCCTGTCCCAGGGCTCTGTCACCCTCACAGGAAAG
>NW_009953645.1:772637-778411 GCF_000747805.2 Chaetura pelagica | reverse complement strand
TGTATTGATAGACATTCATTAGATCCCCCCTCAGTCTTCTCCTCTCCAGACTGAACAGCCCCAGGTCTCTCAGCCTTTCCTCTTGAGGCAGGTGTTCCAGTCCCTTCATCATCCTTGTAGCCTCCCTTGGACTCTCTCCAGTAGATCCCTGTCCCTCTTGAACTAGGGAGCCCAGAACTGGACGCAACACTCCAGGTGAGGTCTCACCAGGGCCAAGTAGAGGGGCAGGAGAACCTCCCTCGACCTGCTGGACACACTCCTCCTAATGTACCTCAAGACACTATTTACCTTCTTGGCCACAAGGGCACGTTGTTGCCCCATGGATGTTGTCTACCAGGACTCCAAGGTCTTTCTCCACAGAGCTGCTCTCTAGCAGATCACCTCCTGGCCTCTACTGGTGCATGTTGTTCTTTCCCAGGTGCAGGCCTTTGCATTAGCTCTTGTTGAACCTCATGAAGTTCCTCTTTGCCCAGCTCTCCAGCCTGTCCAGATCTCACTGGATGGCTGCACAGCCTTCAGGTGCATCAACCAATCCTCCCAGCTTGGTGTCATTAAAGTTGCTGAGAAGACACTGTCCTGTCATCAAGGTCATTGATAAAGATGATGAACAGGGCTGTTCATGCTGATGAGGGAAAAGTCAAATCCCCTCCAGTGTTATGTTCATTCTTATTCAGATGGATTCCATCTAGTCCTCTGACTTTGTTGCTTTCCTTGACAACAGTGTTTTTCCTCTGTGTCCGTAGGTTTATAGGAGTGTCCTGTTGAGAAATGGTTCTGCCAACGTCCCCTCGGACAAAAATGCCAACGAAGATGTGGAGATGACAGAAGGTAGGAACAGCCAAATCATCTCTTGTCTTTAAAAATGTACTTGCAGGCTTTTAAAGAACTGAAGTGTCAAGTACTAAGGAGAAGTGAAGTAGCTTTTACAGTTTTAAATGCATTTTAAAAATAATTGTATTATTGAAAAAGAAAACATTGTCAGTAGCACTCCTGGGTGTTAGATACAGAAAGTACACTTTGTAGTTGGAAAAAAATGTTTCCTTTTTTTTCCTTAAATGTGGCTGCTGAGGTTGAAGCGTTTCCTTAATTTGTCAGTGATACTGTAGTTCTTCCTGGACAGCAGCACTGGTTGACAAAGATACAGTACCCAGAATAGTATGACAAGGGTTTTTTTTCTTAATATCACCTGGGCTTAATATCCTAATATCTATCTTAATATTACCTGAAGGCTTAAAAAGGGAGAACTAGTTCCAGAAACTAAAAATGGTGACTTTCTAAGAGTACCATTTTCCTGTATTCAGGTTTCTTTTACATAGTTGATGTTTACTTTGCTCCAAGTTAGAGGGGAAAAGGGATGAGACTAGTATTTGAGAAGAGCATAAAAATGGTGCCATGGCTGGTTCTGGTGAGGTGTCAGGGAGCTGAGAGATCACAGGCCCATGTATGAACCCATGAGCAGGGCAGATCTGCAGCCAGGACACAAAGAGAAATGTAGAAGATGCTCCATGTGGTAAATTCCCACTATGGGTGGGATTCAAGTGCTCTTTAAGAGCTTTTGGTGATTGAGGGTCCAAGAAGGTGCTGGTTTGTAGGCTCAGCATCCACAATTCTTGGATGTCAGAGAGCATCCAAAGTGGCAGTGAGTGTTTTGTCAGACAAATGTACTTGGTTACAAAGTTTTTCAGTTGTTTTTCCTGCCAGACTTTTTCTTCAGTTATTAACTCCTGCTCTTTTGACAGCAGGTTGCAGGACTCTGTGCTTGTGTTGTGGCACAAGGCAGACACACTGAGGAGTGACATGGTATCAGCTGCAGCTTTTGGGCTTTGTCTGCAGAGCAGTAATTGCAGGAGGCTTTTCTGTGTTGCCCTGCTTGCCTTGGCAGAAAACAGTGCAGAGGATGGAGCACAGAAGGTTGTGTTCAGTAGTGGCACAGCTAAGTTAGGGGAGAGGGAACATTACCAGCAGCAGACCTGTGGGGCTGCAGCAAAGATGTTTTGCAAGAACATCCAGACAAGATGTTTTCCACTGAGCAGCCATTCCCTAGGATGCCTGAACAAATGGTGTCATGGCCTCAACTCGTTGAGTTGAGTATGAAGCTGTTCTCTGTCAGCTGATCACTGGGAACCTTCACAGAAGCTAAAAGCTGGGAGTTGTCAGACTGTTAAAACCTAGTTTTAAAAGCAGAAAGGGGTTCTGTACCAGTCCTGAAAATAACCATGGGAAATGCTACAATGTAGACATTGAACAGATTGCCCAGGGAAGCTGTGGCTGCCCCATCCCTGGCAGTGTTGAAGGGCAAGTTGGATGGGGCTTGGAGCAACCTGGGCTGGTGGGAGGTGTCCCTGCCCATGCAGGGATGGTGGAGCTGGATGATATTTAAGGTCATTTTCCAATTCAAACCATTCTATGAATTTTTTGCTCCAGGTTTGGAATAAAGAATGTTGGCCTCTTGAGCCATGCCCCCTGGCCTGCTCGCAGCAATCTGTAGCTCCTCCTAACATCCATAACCACCTACCACACACCCTGCTCCTGTCTGAAGCACATTTCTTTAATTCATCTCACTAATTACTCCCTCTATGAACAAGTTCTTGTCAGCTGGATATTGTAAGCTTGAGTCTGAAGCTCCCAGTTTGCTGATACTGTGTTTCTGAAGTCTGAACCTCTCTCTTGTTGTCAGACTCCTCTGTGAAAACTGGCAGCTCCCCAGGACAACCCACAGAGCACTCCAGCGAGTTGGGATCAGAGGAGAGAGGAGATCTCATTAAATTTTACAACGCAGTCTATGTAGGAAGAGTAAAATCATTTGCACTGAAGTATGATATCACAAACCAGGATTATGTAGTAAGTAAAAGACTTTGTAATTTTGCTCTATCTAATAATCAGAGTAATTTTTTCTGACTGTTAAACATATGTCGGTAATTTTATTCTACTATCCACCTGGTGTTCTCACAAAAGTCCAACAGTTGTAGGTGATGGTATGAGGACTTGCTTCAACAGCCTTTCAAGAGGACAAATACAGATGCAATTCAGTTTACAGCCCTGGTTTCAGCTTCTTTACATTGCTGCAGCACCCAGTTGCTCAAGTGCCTGTGGAGCAGCTGTGCAACACACCTGGAAAATGAGTTGGTTGTGTTGTTTGGTGGGTATTTGACCTGTTGTTTAACTGTTATGGGATAAAATCTTCCAAAGAAGATGCCAAGCTGCTGGAGCATGTCCAGAGGAGCCACCAACCTGGTGAAAAGTCTGGAGAACAAGTCCTATGAGGAGAGGCTGAGGGAACTGGAATTGTTTAGTTAGAAGAGGAGACTGAGGAGAGACCTGATTGCTCTCTACAGCTGCCTGAAAGGAGGTTGTAGGGAGGTGGGCGTTGGGCTCTTCTCCCAAGTGAATAATGACAGGTCAAGAGGAAATGGCCTCAGGTTGCAGCAGGGGAGGTTTAGCCTGGATATTAGAATTTTTTTTACCAAAAGAGTGGTTGAACACTGGAAGAGGCTGCTCAGGGAGGTGGTGGAGTCACAATCCCTGGAAGTGTTCAAAAGAAATAGAGATGTGGTGCTGAGGGACACTATGTAAGCACTGAACAGGTAGATTAGGTTATGATTGGTGGATTTCGGTTATGGTTGGACTTGATCATCTTTAAGGTCCTTTCCAACCAGGATGATTCTATGATTCTGTAATTTTCTTCTGTGAAGTTACTGCTCTTGAATATCTTCTTAGTTCCTGTCCAAATGTGTCCTGTCATGCAGATGGAAGCCCCTCCCTTGTCCCCATTCCCCAGCATCCGGCAGCAGCCGCTGTCCCCGCGGCGCGTCTCGCAGCAGCACTCGCTCTACGTCTCCCCTCACAAGAACGGGCCCTGCCTGACCCCTCGCACTGCCCTGCTCTACAAATTCAGTGGGAGCCCTTCCAAGGTAGGAAGCAAAAAGGTTGAAAAGGATATTAAGAGAGTGTGTTAATTCATCTCCTGACCAGGTTCTAACGCACTGAGGTGTCGTTGAACTGGTCTCAGTTTGTGGGGGAGGGTAGAATTCTTTAGGTGGAATCCACCTCTTGCTTGGCAAAGAGGTTCCTGACCTTTTGTGCTCAGGTAACTAAACACCAGAGCTGGTTTGAAATGGAGTCATAGCAACTCATCAATTTTTTTCTCTTGATGGCAGAGTTTGAAAGACATCAACAATATGATAAAACAAGGTGAACACAGGAGTAAGAAGCGAGCAATAACAATTGACAGTGACACTGAATCCCCTACAAAGAGACTCTGCCAGGAAAATGATGATGTTCTGCTCAAACGTCTCCAGGATGTTGTCAGTGAAAGAGCAAATCATTGAAGCTGCTGCTTTTCTGTGGGACCTGAGAGCTGGGGAGCTGGGTGCAGCTGTTGTGATGTTGATTTCTGGTTCTTGTACACAGACAACTGCCAAGTTTCTTCAAGATGGAACTTATACCTGACTTCTACAGGATGCAAAAAGCAGGAGTTAAGTAGTAAGTGCCAGAGGATGGGAGGTGATGTTGATCTCCATTTCCAAAGGTCATTGTGCTGTAAGTTACTCTATTGGAGCTCTTTCAGCAAAGGAGTGTTCTGTAGAAAGCCATATTGGATGTTCTCAAGCCTTATTTAGAGCATTATGAGTTCTGAGTGTAACTCAGCTTCTAACAATACTGGTTTATTGTTGAAATGACATTGATAAGGAAATTGTTGAAGTCAGTTAAGTTTCCTCAAGCTTTTTGTATTTCGGGAAGAAGCTTTAAAAGTGCCTTATTTTTAAAGAATTGTATGCATTATTTTGCTGTGGAAGTAACTGGAGTGGAGAACAAATTGATCATTTAGCCTCAGGAGGAGCTGAGCAATTTTGAACTGTATGATTTGTGCCATGCTCCATCTCCTGTCAGAACTTCAGCAGAAGTGGATGGTATGATGTGGATCAGACAACTTTTGCAATAACAAAGCAATAATTAACAAGTACAAATAGAGGTGGACACGGGCTGGACACTGACCCCTGATAAAGCACCAAGAGAAGCTTCAGTGAGTCTGAGTTACCTTTCCCTGGAGCCAGTGAATGCTTCCATGGAGCTGCTCCTTCCCTGTTGGAAGCCTGAGAGCAGCCCTGCTGGAGAAGCTGCTCATCTGTGCTGAAGCTGTGATGAAGTGGTGTGTGAAGCACCAGTTGGGTGCAGCTGAGGAACAGCTGAGCTTTGGCCATTTTACAGCTGCTCAGCTGCACAAATTCATTTAACAAATTCTATCTCTTCATTTCATTTTTTCCTGAAGATCTTAGCCTCTTGTGTAGCATCTACACTGAATGTAAGCCCATCAGATAAGGCATGTTTGTATATATGTTGAGGGGGGGTTTATAGCTATTAAAGGTCTGGATTAATTGGAAAGGTTTAAATTCCAGCAACCAATTCTTGGAACTAAGTATTTTTTTACACTGAGGGATTTGATATGGTTATTTTGCCAAAATAGAGAAAGTCAAGGTTAATTCATTACTGTAAATCAGTAGCTTGATCTTATTTCATAATTGCATTTAAGATTAGAGCCATAGGGAAACTTCTCAGTACTGTATTTTTTTCAGATTTTGTGTATATGGAACTGAAAAACAAAACAAAAAAGGAACGATGACATAGGACTTGTTTTTGGAGCTCTGTTCCCTTCATTGGTTGGTGTGTTCAGAATGTGCTGCAGGATCTGCTGGGCCTCAGCTCCAGGGAAGGGCAGGAAGATGCTCTCAAGCAGGCTCAGCTGATGAGTCTGACCAGCAATGATGGAGCAGGAA
>NW_009953645.1:767799-772493 GCF_000747805.2 Chaetura pelagica | reverse complement strand
TGTATTTAACAATGTAGGTGTGCAGGGACCCTACTCAGCAGTGACTAGAAAGTTTACAAGCTCTGTAATTTCGTTTTGAATTATTAATCACTTCAATATTTGCTTTTTTTTTTTTTTACTTTCTAAAAAAGGTGCTTATTTCTGAAAGGTTTGACTGTAGAGAGCTGGGGATGAGGAAACGGCCATGTCAGGCACTGGGTTTCATGTAGGTTATTCTGTTCATTTCATTTTGTTCAATTTTTAATATGTCTTCAGATCTTGAGCTAAAAAGTACAAGAGAAAGAACTTTATGCCTTGATCTGCTCATCAGTGCTGTGGCAGCCCTCAGTGTGCAGTGTTTGTGCTCCAGGCTCTAAATGGCTCTGGTGCTTGAAGGGGGAAATAGGGAATCTTGATTTCCCTTTGGGCAGGGGAGGATTTACAGCCTTCCTGGATGGGAAACAGGATCAGGCTTAACAATGTCAGTCTCAGCAATACTGTGTGAGGATGGTTTGGTTAGTTTGAATTCAGCAGCATCTGCAGAGCCCCCCTCTCTGCTCAGCAGTGACAGTGTTCTCCAAAACTAGAAACCTGGTCCTGAAGTCCTTAGTAGTTGTCATTCCCTGTAGGGCTTTTTCATCAGAACAATGAGTGTGTTACAACTGGCTGCAGTTCAGGTTTTTCCACCTTTTTAGGTGATGATAGGAAAAATATTTGTGGATTCTTTGGGCAGCTGAAGCAACAGCTTCTATGAACATTCTGTTACGGTTTCAAAGTGCCTTCATATGTAAATATGTATTTTATAATAAACAATTTAAAAGTGGTTTAACCCATGTTGTGTCTCCTGTGGTCATTCATGAAGCAGTGCCTTCTGTCTGCATTTTTCTGTCATCTCAAAGACCTTCATCAATTTTGTGCTCACTCTAATTTCTTTGGGATTTTTTTTTTCCCCAGTTTAAACTCAGCATCTTTGCAGTGATCTGTCTGAAATGTTCTCCCTAGGTTTCTGCACCATGTTGGGGTCAGTGATTCCTGGGAGGAGAAGATGAGTAATTCATGACAGGAGCTTTCAACTAGATTTGAAGGGGGCAGGAGGTAAAAGCAGGTTCACTGGAGATAAGCTTGGGGCGGGGCACACCAGCGCTGGTGGGACTGTGAGCTAGTGAGGTTCTTCAGTCTGGTGCCTTAGGGGAGGTATTATTGATGGGTTAGAAACCACTGAAGAACCTGAGAATTATCGGGTGGGAATTAGGACTCCTCCTCTCAGAAAGGGGGCAGGACCATTAGCCTAACTGAAGGGCATCTACACCGACATGGACAGCATGGACAACAAGCAGGAGGAGCTGGCAGTCATGGTGCAGCAGGAAAAGTGCTGGAGTTGTCCTCAAAGAAACATAGTGGAAGGATGTGGACAGCTGGAGTGCTGCAGTGGGTGGCTGCAAACTCTTCAGAATGGGCAAGGCAAGAGGGATGGTGGGGTGGCTCTGAATGTTTAGGGGCTGTTTTGATTGCCTAGAGCTATGTCCTGGTTTGGGCCCAACAGGACAACAAAGAACCAGCCCCATGGCCACTCACTCATTCCCCCCCCTCACACACACACACTGGGATGAGGACAAACCCAACTAGAAGCTCATGGGTCAAGACAAGGACAAGGAGAGTTCCCAGGCAAAACAAACTCAACTTGGGGAACAACAATAATTTAATTTCACACTAATCAATGCCCACAGGACACAGACACCCCCAGAGCAGGGCTCACACATGTTATTCCCCCTCCCTTCTTCCCGGGCCCAAATCCCTTTGTTCCTGGTTTCTCTCCCTCCTTCCCCCCAGCGGCACAGGGGGATGGGGATGGGGTTTAGAGTCACTGCACAGCCTGGCGGTTCCTGCTGCTCCTTCCTCCTCAGGGAGAAGGATTCCTGCCCTGCTTCCCCACGGGTCCCTCCCATGGCACATCCTCCCCCAGCCTCTCCTCCAGGAGCCCTTCCCACCAGCCCGGAGCTGCTCCAGCGCTGCCCGCAGAGTCACGGGGGCTTTGGGAACAGGCACCTCCCCTGGCCCGGGGGCTTCCACAGCTGCATCATCCAAGTCCAGTGGCCAAGTTCACCCCTCCTGGTGCCTTCCGGGAATGTTCCACCGCGTTTCTCCATGAACGCAGGGGCACAGCTGCCATCTCGCCATGGGCTGCAGGGAAACTTCTGCTTGGGCACCTTCTTCCCCTCCTTCCTCACCAACCACCAGCACCACTCTCCTCCTGCTGCACAGCTCCTCCCCCCAGGTGCCCCTCTGCTCAGGTGTTATAGCTGTTCTGCTGTATGTTCATGGCAGAGGTTCATCTATTGTCCTAATGGCTCCTTGGCTGGTTTGGAGCACGTGAAGTGTCTCAGCTTCTTGGAGCCACCCCTGGGGTCTTTTCCCCCCTACCAAAAAACCCAACTAACCAAACCAGAACAAGCTAATGAAGGTGACAACTGGCTTGAGTGTTTATGGGTGAGAATCAGGGGGAAGGCCAACAAGGCAGACATCATGGTGGGAGTCTGTTGTAGGACAGGACACCCAACCAGGATAAAGCGGCAGATGAAGTAACCTATGAGCAGCTGGGAGAAATCTCACTCTCACTTGTCCTTGATCTCATGTGGAACTTCAACTTCCCAGGTGTTTGCTGAAAACAAAATCCATCAGAGAGGAAACAGTCCTGGGGGTTCCTAGAGTGTGTGGAATAGAGATCTCTGGCACAGCTGGTGAGTGAAGGACTAGGGAAGGTGCCCTGCTGGGCCTGCTGCTTGTGACCAGTGGAGGACTAGTGGGAGATGTGATGGTTGGAGACCATAAGGGTCATGAAATTATCAACAGAGTGGGGAAGATGACTGGCCTGGCTGAATAGAGATCAGGCTGCAACTCAGGTTAAACAGGAGAGTTTATGGCCTTTGTAAAAAGGGGCAGGGAGCTCAGGAGAACTATGCAGGGAGAAAATGAGAGGGTCCAAAGCCAAACTTGAAATTAATCTGCCTGCAGCTGTGAAAGATACCAAGAAATGTTTCTACAAATATATTAGTCACAAAAGGAGGACTAAGGAGAATCTCTGTCCTGTATTGAATGCAGGGGGGAACAGTGAGCAAAGACGGGGAAAAGTCTGAGGTTCACCTCAGACTTGTTCACCTCAGCCTTTAGTAGTAGGTTCAGTTGTTTGCTGGGTGCCCAGTCCCCCGGATGCCCAGTCCCCTGGGCTGGAGGTCAGGGACAGGGAGCAGAATGGAGCTCCCATGATCCAAGGGGAAATGGTTAGTGACCTGCTGCATCATTTATGGGGCTGGATGGGATCCACCCAAGCAGACAAGGAGCTGGCAGAAGTGCTCACCAAGCCACTTCCCATCATATACTAACAGTCCTGGCTAACGAGGGAGGTTCCAATAGACTGAAAATTGGCCAATGTGACCCTATCTGCAAGGAGGGTCAAAAGGAGAATCCAGGGAACTACAGTCCTGTCAGTCTGACCTTGGGGCTGAGGAAGGTTATGGAGCAGAACATCTTCAGTGCCATTATGCAGCAGGACAAGCAGGTGATCAGGCCCAGTGAGCATGGGTTATGAAGGGCAAGTCCTGCTTGACCAACCTGATCTTCCATGACAGGGTGACTAGTGGATGAGGGAAAGGCTGTGGATGTTGTTTACCTGGCTCTTAGTAAAACCATTTCCCACACTATTGTCCTGGAGAAACTGGCTGCTCATGGCTTGGATGGGTGTGCTCTTGTGACACAGGATATATGGTGCTTGTCTTGAACAATCCAAGAGATAAACAGTGTGTTCAGACACTCAGGGTGTCTGGTGGTTGTCTTGAGACATCAAAGAGTTAGGATCTATTGCATCTATCTAGAGCAGGGTTTATTGCTGGAATAGAGATGTCTCAACAATCCACCAAACCCGTTTTACCCTGAGATGTATCAACATGGCAAATGCCAACAGGGAAGGTTGGTGTGGGATGTGCTGAGGTTGTAAACAAAGAGCCACATCATTGGTGCCTCAGCCAGCCCGAGCAAGGGTTGATAAACAGGCCTTGAGTTAATCTAGAGGATCAGAGAGTGTCTTCATGTAAATCATCAACTTTGCAGAAAAGACTTGAGGTCTGTAGGGATAACTGGACCAAAGGAATGCAGGAGATGGTAACGACTGCACATGTGGAACACTGACTGGGTAACCACTGTGGTGTAGCCCAGGAAATTACCTGTATAAGAGTGTCAGTCTCCAGACTAGAAGGACCAGACCTCCGCCCCCTCCCTCTACTACCAGACCACCAGGACCCCAGGACGCTGCTGAAACTGGGTAGTGATTTTCCTTTAACTCCTTATTTCCTTTACTGATCTTTCTCTTTTGCAGTTTAGGGTTACTTATGGCACCTATTATAAGCTTATGACAAACATCTAGTTGTAACTCTTACCAGCTGATCTGTAACTCAATAAGAGCCCGTTGTGTAACGGCGGTGAGGGAAGCAAGCAGTCCAAAATCAATGTGATTGATAAAGCAAACTTCTTCAATTTATTGAATACACAGTGTTACTTTTACACCCTTTTCCAGAACTACTTGTCATGATTTCATTGGATAGTCATGATATCATGGGATAGCTCTATTTCCATGCTCCACCTTCAATATAGCAACATACACACAGAGTTCTCAGGGTTCTTCCTTATTCTCTATCTTGTCCTTGTGTTAGTTTCCTTGTTAC
>NW_009953645.1:763993-766684 GCF_000747805.2 Chaetura pelagica | reverse complement strand
ACATGTGGAACACTGACTGGGTAACCACTGTGGTGTAGCCCAGGAAATTACCTGTATAAGAGTGTCAGTCTCCAGACTAGAAGGACCAGACCTCCGCCCCCTCCCTCTACTACCAGACCACCAGGACCCCAGGACGCTGCTGAAACTGGGTAGTGATTTTCCTTTCACTCCTTATTTCCTTTACTGATCTTTCTCTTTTGCAGTTTAGGGTTACTTATGGCACCTATTATAAGCTTATGACAAACATCTAGTTGTAACTCTTACCAGCTGATCTGTAACTCAATAAGAGCCCGTTGTGTAACGGCGGTGAGGGAAGCAAGCAGTCCAAAATCAATGTGATTGATAAAGCAAACTTCTTCAATTTCTTGAATACACAGTGTTACTTTTATACCCGACCTCCGCCCCCTCCCTCTACTACCAGACCACCAGGACCCCAGGACGCTGCTGAAACTGGGTAGTGATTTTCCTTTAACTCCTTATTTCCTTTACTGATCTTTCTCTTTTGCAGTTTAGGGTTACTTATGGCACCTATTATAAGCTTGTGACAAACATCTAGTTGTAACACTTACCAGCTGATCTGCACCTCAATAAAAGCCCGTTTGTGTAACGGCGGCGAGGGAAGCAAGCAGTCCAAAATCAATGTGATTGATAAAGCAAACTTCTTCAATTTATTGAATACACAGTGTTACTTTTACACCCTTTTCCAGTGAGGGAAGCAAGCAGTCCAAAATCAATGTGATTGATAAAGCAAACTTCTTCAATTTCTTGAATACACAGTGTTACTTTTATACCCTTTTCCAGAACTACTTGTGATTTCATTGGATAGTCATGATATCATGGGATAGCTCTATTGACATGCTCCACATTCAATACAGGAACATACACAGAGTTCTCAGGGTTCTTCCTTATTCTCTAGTATTCTACTTCTCTATCTTGTCCTTGTGTTAGTTTCCTTGTTACATTCTTATCTACAAGGCCCAACGCTACCTTTGTTAAGCTAACAAAGAGACTGCTCATACTTGTGTTAGGCTACCAAAGAGATTGCTTGTACAGTTGCTACTTGTGTTAAACTCTCAGGGAGATTGCAAGGACCCATGGCCTTGCTGCTCAACCCATTCTTCAACACATTTGTGCTCCTGCTGTAGCAAAACAAGTGACAAACACTTTTGCCTCCCTTCCCCTTTGTTTGGTTGCCACTGGCTTTACTGCTCAGAACAACACCCTGCCTGGTGTAGTATTTCCCCTGATTTCCTAGTAGCAAAGGAGAAACTGAAACTGTGTCCTGTGCCACGTGTCCCTCTGGGGTTGCAGTATCAGCAGTTTTGGCACTGACCCCAGAAGGATGTTCTGCTGTCTCAGGGGGTTCCTCCTTTGCTGTTTCAGGCCACAGCTGCAATGAGATCCCTCTTGGAAGTGATCATTTTCTGTTTGGTTGGGTTTTTTGGGTGAGCACTCTGGCACGACTGGGCCTGTGGACAGGATGTGTGTCCTGCTCCTTCCCATCCCCAGAAACTCTTCAGGCATGGTGGGGGTAGTGACAGGTTTTGTTACTGATAGAGGTAGGGGAGGGACAGGTGATGAATGATTCCCTCAAGGGAAAAGCACTAGTGACTAGTTTGGGTGTCACCTGTGTGGGAGAGGGAAAATGGAGAAGGATAGAATCTCAGAGTCACAGAAGGGTGAAGGGTGGAAGGGACCTTAAAGATCATCAGGTTCCAACCCCCCTGCCATGAGCAGAGGCACCTCCCACTAGACCAGGCTGCACAAGCCTCATCCAACCCAGCCTTGAACACCCCAGGGATGGGGTTTCCACAGCCTCCCTGGGCAACCTGTTCCAGTGCCTTCCTGCCCTCATGGGGAAGAATTTATTCCTAGTATCTGACCTAAATCTCCCCTCTTTCAGTTTAAAACCATCACCCCTTGTCCTATCACTGCCCTCTCTTACCAGCTGATCTGTACCTGAATAAAAGCCCATTTGTGCACCTGATTATCTTTGTTCTGCCCTGGTGGGATTGCAAAGAATCTCCACGTATCCGATTGTCGGATGGTGACAGCTCTTTCCTGGGTAAAAACTGGCTATTGGCCAGGCCTAAAGGGTTGTGATGAATAGAGTTGAACCTGGCTGGTCACCTGTGGTGTCCCCAGGGATCAGTGTTTAGGCCTGTTCTCTTTAGTGTCTTCATCAGTGATCTGGATAAGGAGACCAAGTGCATCCTCAATCAGTTTGCAGATGATACAAAGTTGGCTGGGAGTGTTGATTGGCCTGAGGGCAGGAAGGCTCTGCAGAGGGACCTGGGCTGGCTGGATCCATGGGCCAAGGCCAATGGGATGAGGTTCAACAAGGCCAAGTGCAGGGTCCTGCATTTTGGTCACAACAACCCCAGGCAACACTACAGGCTTGGGGCTGGAGAGCTGCCCAGAGGAAAGGAAGCTGGATCACCAGCTGAATATGAGCCAGCATGTGTCCAGGTGGCCAAGAAAACCAACTGCATCATGACTTGTATCATCACTGGTGGGGCCAGCAGGACCAGGGCAGAGATTGTCCCTCTGTGAGGGGACACCTTGAATCCTGGGGTCAGTTCTGGGCCCCTCAGGACAAGAAGGACATGGAGGGGCTGGAGCGTGTCCAGAGAAGGGCAGGGGAGCTGGGGAAGGGGCTGGAGCACAAGTGTGAGCAGGAGCAGCTGAGGG